>NC_079549.1:2125000-2305000 GCF_015846415.1 Triplophysa dalaica
CAATTACACCATGATTCTGGAAGCAGAGAGCGAGGGGGCCGCATTGATTGCGGAGGGCAACAATTGATTTTGTCCATTACGCGGTGAGAATGTTTCCATCCTGCGCAGATCAGGCTGCCCTCCTCCTGTGGGTGGAGATAAGACCCCGTGGCATTGTGGCTGCCTAATCTGTGTGACGGCGCTTGTCTGTGCTGAAATTGATGTGGCTTTCACGCGGCCGAATGTGGGTCTGCGGGGGGGTCTGTTCCTCCTCATCCCCCCCGTCATGGATCCACTCAGACCTCTGAGAGCCGTTCAAATCTGCAAACACGAGAAGGATTTGCATCAATACAGATATTTGGCTTTGCATTTGTTCCAGTGAATGTTTCTCAATAGAATAAAGGAGTTTGTAATGATGTCTGCGACTTGTTGAACTCTTAACATCTTTTGACGTTGCAGTGGGCCGAAGGTGAGGAACAGGTTATAAACGTTTCAAAAAGGGATTTTAATAATGTTTTCAGTAAGTAGGAGATGTTAATGAGGGAAAAAACGTGGAAAGTTAAAAACTGTTTTTAAACCAATAAAATATTATTCAGAATAATTATTCATTATGGACAGTCATGAGTGTAAACTTTCATTAAAACGTAGTATCTTCCCCCTCTGACATCACAAAATAGAGATAATATGTATATAGAATATGTATACAGTATATATAATAATAAATATATGTTTATATTTTACTAACACCCAATAATAGTCCAGACATAAAAAATATCAGTCTATGCACACGATTTCTGTTTTAAATGAGAGAATCATTCAAGCATTGTGGATGTGACAAACACAGTTTTCAAAAGACAACATACTTTGTAGGATTTCTGTGAATTAAAAACCCAGAAGCAATAATACCCAACAACTGGAGACGGGATGGCTTTTCATAGACTATAAAATAGTTTTTCATTTTAATTTTCATGTGCTCATTTATGAGGAATATGGAGCGTTATGGATGTGACGATTGCCTTAGCTGTCTATGGAAAACTGTGCTTTAAAGCACAAAAAGGGGATTTAAAAACGTGGGAGTTCATGTAAAACCTGATTATTCAAGTTGTCCCAATATGATTTAAAAATGTCAAAAGTTCTGTACAATGGAATTTAACCAATATCACAAATTTTTGTTCAAAGGAGTTATTCAGACAAAAATTCAAGTTCTTTAATTATTTACTCACCCTCATGCCATTTCAACGTTTGACTTTCTTGTCGAACACAAAAGAAGATATTTTGAAGAACACTGATGTCTGTAAAACATTGACCCCCATTGACTTACATTGTATTTACATAAATTCACAGAGACGAATGAGTCAAAGGTTTTAAATGACAGCAATATCATTCTTGGACAAAATGCCCCATACATCTTACATGGCTCGAATTGATTTTTTGCTAAATCCCAAAATGTCCTGTTTATTTTCAGGTTAAAACTAGATTTTGAATGTTCAGTCTCTGACGTCCGCGTGTTACATTATGCAAGTATAATATGTCACGCACTGTGTTTCACGTTCACTTAAAAATGAACAACACCAACAAGAACACGCGCTCATTAGGCCAAACAGACCCGGCGCATAACTGATTACGAGAGGCCTTGCTCCCGAATGAAAGGTACTTAGTCAGGTAAGCACCAGTGAGTAGCTATATTAATCCAATACATCTTACGCTGTAAAAACTGCACTCTGTAACGCCGCTAAGCCCTGTAACATGCTTTATTAGGCAGCATTGAGGTGAATGTTATCTATCAGCCCGCTCTCGGCATCAAGATCCACGGCGAGAACGTTGCGGGCTCATCTGTTCCCCTCTAACAAGACAAACCCTGATGCTGATTAATGACGGCTAAACTTACAGGCTCTCCGTCAGTGATGTTACACAGGGAGGGTAATGTATGAGAGCCATTAAATACACATCATTTTCCTGGCATGAAATATGTTGACCCCGATCTTATTACACACGCAATTAAAAGCGCTCAACAGTTCTGTGGCGGCGCGCGGCGGAGCGGACTTGCTCACCGACAGACTCCAGTCAAATTGATGCTTTGTGAGAAAGTCATTTGTTTTATTCATCTCTCAGAGCGTCGTTCCCTCGCCTATGCATATAAATTGATTTTTATTAGGAGGTCTGATTTACAAAACTTGAATTTATTGAGACTGATGTGTTTTGTCATTTTGGCCTCCGAACTAGTGATTTTTTTTAGTTGTTTAAGTGTGGGTTTTTCATAAAGTGCATCAATATGTTAAACGCGGTGATTTTGTAAACACAAACACAGTTGTGCGGATATGGCACTGGTGCTGTCAGCTAACATGTGTGAATCCAGACTGCACTAGACACTTTTGAGGTCTTTTTTTATCTTTATGCGGAATCCAAAAACCAAAACATGGATCTGAGGAACCTATGAGGAACCGATGATGAACTGATCCATCTGTTCCTTCTCCAGCTCAATTAGTGGAGTATTGTGTTAATAATGTAAAGGTCACATCTTATATTCCTAGGGAATACATGGGTAGAAACCATATAGGTTGAATGCATTGTCGCTTTGGATAAATGTGTCACATGACGGTACATTAACAACTGAGCAAATTTTCCATATAAATCCTGTTAATCATAAAAAAAATTTAGTTATGGATTTAATACTTGGAGAATAGTTGGAGATTGGAACCCTACAAACATGTTTGTGCACTGGACGAAAATGGTATCGTTAATTGTGCAGGATGTTGAAAAAAAAGTGGGATGCTTTTCCAAAAGAACATAATAGGTAACATAAATGATAAGATGCAGAAAATATATTTAATGTAATATGCAACTTTTCAAAGGGAAACAAGACCGTTTTTCTCAACCGCTTGTCATCAAATCTTTCTTGTTTTGCCACTTTCACACACAGAGGTCACTACAGTGGACAGCTTTCAAAAAGCCATTTCTTGCGTATGTGTGAGTCTTGCTGGCATAGTTGCACATAGTGCATCATCCTATACACTGTCATCTCTTCAGATGTCGACTCAAAAGGGAAAATACATAAAAGAAAAGAGGAAAAACCTGAGGTTATCATTATCCATACATTAAAGGGTCACGCGTAAAACTTGATTTAAATCTAAATTTGAGATATTTTCAGAGAACAAGATAAAGTGTATTTGGCTTCTCAAGTAAATGTTTTCAGATTTAAGTATGTTTTTGCACTACAAAACAGGAAAAAAATACAAAATAAGGCACTTTTGGCAAAACGCCATCCCTAACCCTAACCTTAGTAACACCCTAGCAATCACATAGCAACACACAATGTTTTTGCACCTCACATTTCTTTAGTAAAAGCATGTAACACTAAAGTGTGTTGAGTTCTTTTTGAGCAAAACTCTCAAAGCCGGTGTCACATACACTCTTAAAAATAAAGATGCTTCACGGTGCAATAGAAGAACCTTTTCTGTCCAAATGTTTCCAAAGAACCTTTCTGTCTCACAAAAGGTCCTTTGTGGCAAAAAAGGTTGTTCAGGCTATAAAAAGGCAAGGAAGAGGTGCTTCTTTAAAGAACCTTTGACTAAATGGCATCGCTGTGAAGAACCTTTTATGCACAGCAAAATCTTCAGTGTTCAAAAATGTCAAATGAACTCTCACAGTGTATATATAATCCACACTGGATTTCTTTAACACTGACAATTTTACTCTGTAAATGTGTACTGAATAGCTGTTTCATCATCAATATTTACCAGTGATCTTCTCATCTCAGCTGTGATGCATCTGCAGTGTTAGATGGATGTGAATCAATAACAAATGTGTGTGGTAGACTGAAGGCGGTTGTGTGCTGATAACAGGACAGATGTCTTATCTCAGTGTGAACTCTGTGTTTAACACTCACAGAGAAATCACTTACAAGACATGTACCTGTATCCACACACACACACACATCTCTATCTTCATAAAATCTCTAGTTCTTTTTCTCCCGTCCTTGCGTTGAAGCGAGGAAGTTCTCCGCAGGTATTCCGGAGTAATCCACAAGGACTCGCTGGCTGCTTTGTTCCATCTGATGTGATCAAACTGGGTCGTTATAAAGAGGTTGGCAGAGGGAAGGATGTCAGAGCCCAGATGAGGGAGGCCTCCGGTGATCAGAGAGCTCAGACGGGCTCCAGACGCCGGCACGCTGCACACACTTTTACACAGAGGGAGAAATTACTGCAGTCCGCTGACAAACCGTCCAAATCCAGTCTGAAATCCACTCTACATACAGCGCAGTCCTTTCACAGAGCTCTCTGGGCTTCTTTTATCAAGAGGACATCTACACGCTATGCGTTGCCAGATCCTCTTTAACGGCTGCGCTGCGCTGACACTGATACCAACAGGCACGTTAAATAAAGTGTGAAATTCTTAACATAAGGACTGTTTCACGGATGAAGGGAGCGCGGATAAGGGTTGCATATCTTTTTTTGTGTGACCGCCGACGTGTTGTGACCTTTTTAACAGCCGCCGTGTTTTTACATGCAGACAGATCGACCATATGTAAGTGAATTTTATGGCGGATTTGTAATGACAAAAGCATCCAGTTAAAGCGTGTTGACACAGCGATAAAAGAGTTTCACATGGGGTCTCGGTGTCTGACTCACGCAGCTCACGGGTGTTAAATGCTTGACTCAGGTTGTAAATCTAACACCACTCCTAATTCTAAATCTTTACGTATGCATATAAAGTAAAAGGGATGGGCATTTTTTAAAGGTTGAAGTCTTGAAGCAGTGTCGTGCATTTAAAAGCAAATGTGAGGGTCTCGTGTGATCATTTAAACGTGTGTCATTGGATTTATCTGGTGAATGAGGTAATGCCATTGTGACACATCTCAGTGTTTGCGGGAAATGCCAAGGGCTGGGAAAAGCATTCCAGGATGCGCCAGATCACCGGATACAGCCGATACGGGGTCACTGTGGTCAACCCACTAAAAACATTTCTCGTTTGGTTTGTAATCGACAAAAGGGATGAATTACAATATTATTATTTTTTAAATGAATGAACGTCCAGTCCTGGATGCTGATGTCATTTCAGTCGTGATAAAGAGGAACCAACTGATGAATGAAGAATGTTCTCCTGAAAATTCTCCTAATACCCAGGATTTGCATTGTAACGCACAACATTGTCGCGTGACAATGAGTGGCTGTTTAATGCTGTCCTTAAGGGCACACAAAGGGGTCTTAATGGGAAACAACTGAACCAGGTGTGAGAATAAACCCTGACACAAAGGCCTCTACTAAACTGCAGAGATTAAACCGTGAATTATGCAACTCATTGTTTACACCGAACCCTAAAGGTATTAGAATATTTAAATCACGCCACATACGAATAGCATTAGATGGGCAAATTCATGCAATTGTCAACCTTCAAATGAAAATGTGTGAAAAGCTTCACCATAGTGATGTCAACATTTGGTGGTTTTAATACGCATGTGAAGTCTCTCAAAGTATTTTAAGCATTCTCTGTGTTTTTAAAGCATAGCATAGTGTTTATCCCACTTTTAAAATATAAAACTTGTGCTTAGACTTATGGCTGGACTCTTTCATCAGGGGTTTAGGACAATATTACCCGATGATTCAAAATATTGTTAATAAATACATTCTCATATATTTCAGGTTTTGACTGAAAATGTCACATCCATAATTCTGGAATTGCCCAGATTACAAAATGTCAAAGTAAGTGGCATCTGCTAACAAATGACACTAATACCTTTATCAGAACTAACTTTTATTTATTTGTTGAATAACTTTTATTTACTTTTATTGGTGAAAGCTATGTCAGTGAATACTTTTTTTAACACAAGTGTCAAGTTGATAAAAATAAAACTGACACCAATGACAAAGGGAAATGCAAAATGCTCAAAATGCTTTTGTCTTCATTTTAGACAGTCAACTTAACATTGCGAAAAATTTGTGAAACTTTAAATTACGGTTGCCTTTGTAAAGTATTTATTAAGGTGTCATAAGGGAGTAATAACAATGCATGATTGATAGATAGGTGTAACTACATGAACTCAGTCTCACTATAACAGCCTCTTTTGCAATAAACATCATGATAATCATGAATCTTATTTTGAGTCAAATAAATGAGAATAAATACACTTATTAAGCGCTTATAACATGATTGGTATTTCATCAGTCACCATTTTATTTAACTGCCATCACAATATCATGGCAAAAACATAACTCTTGTACAATGTGGATAATTTTGGCTTACATTTTACATCTTACATTTTAGTATGATTTGCTTTCGCGCCAGTGACGTTATGGTTAGGGGTGGGGATTCAGTATTGCTTTTTCTAGCGATCGTACATACAGTCCTACGAAAAGTCCACCTGGTAAAATAGTTATAATTTTAATGCATTTGTAAATGAGTTATTGATCATTAATAAACACCCGTATAATTGCTTTACAAAGAGGGCATTAATTTAATATTAACTGTATTGCAAGAACATTTGTGAAATGTTTCGAAAAGTGTGTTTGTGTTCGGTGTCTTATCGAACATTCGCGCATTTTACAGTAAGTTTGTCTTAATTCTCCAAATAGTTTGGCTACTAAAACTGATAAGAAAATGAGTTTAAAGTGTGAAAACATTCAATGACTGTGTGAACTGGATGTTTAGTGATGGATTAGATTAACCAGTAGCTTGAAGGAGATTGAATTAAATTAAGAGAGTGGCTGTAATCCCTCTGTGCATGTGTGTGCGTATTTGTGTGAATGTGTGTGTTTGTGTGTGTAATTGAGACAGTTCTTTATCCCTTATTAGCAGTAGCCCGAGGGATGTGACACAAACGGTTTGTTGTCGTAATTGTAATCTCTAAATATGCTTCATTTGTCTCTATTCATATCCCATTTACACCTCCTTAAGCAATCTCGCTCTAGGTTACATTACCACATAGTACACAGAAAATCAAACCAAACGTGTTGACAGAAATTCACTTTCGCATACGTACAGTTATGTACCATAACCATCCATTGTTTCTGCGTAAAGCGAACCCAATCTAATCTCTACAGCATATCCACTTTCCTTCTGAGTTGTATGAGGATGAAGGTTTGTCAGACAAATTCGTCTGCCATACAGACACACACATCATGAAGAAAGTTCAAAGAGTGTACTGGGCCTCGCGAGACCCCTCGGTGCGTCTCTTTATCCCTCCACTCCAGCGATACGCCATTTGTACGTATGTATATGCATGCGTGTGACTTCTCCCAAGGCAGAAACCAGTGCTTTTTCATTTCAGCAGTGGGAATAGGGCTTCTGAATAGGCCAGCGAACGGCTATATCACATTATTAGTAATCATATCTGCTTAAGCCAAGCCTGCTGCTCCAGATGGCTGCTTTCAAGTGCAAATGAAGCAGTGAGACGAGGCCGCCTTTAATACGTACTCACGATTCACAAATAGCCATTGATTTTTTCTGTGTCCCCCTCCATCCAGCCAGTCTGCCGGCATTGAGCTCGGATTAAATGGTCTCCTGAGTCTTTAAAAGGAACATTGATTCTTCTAATTAATTGTGCGCCGCTCAGAAGCAGAATGCATAAACTCGCCGGTATTTGCACTTCAAGTCAATTATTTTGAGTTCGGCCGGACAGGGAACAAACGGGCCTGACGTATACGAGGAGCTGATGGGACTCATTTTGTTTCCTCGGGAAGTGTGAATGCTCTCAAATGAAAGAGAGTTATTTCCATTTTAGCTGTACGTCTGAATGGGAATCGACAGAGGAAGAGGTACGGTCGCCCGCTGGGAATTCAGACGCGTCATGAATAACGCATGATGGACGTTTCCACAAGAGCGCGTTGGATCCTTCGGACTCGTTTTAACGTGTTGACAAATCCCTGCTTTTCATACCTGTCATTATTTTAAATGAAATATCTCAAAGGTAGTCCGACGAAGTCGCCTCACATAGGCCGGCCCGCATCATTTCGCCCACCGGAAGGAACGGCACGTGGTGAGAATTAGTCTCAAATTTTTGATAGCCACCTGCCAAAAGGTGGCCCGCCACTGCATTATCCGTGTCCGCTCGCTCGGAGAGCACCCAACGCCCCCGCGCCGGAGCGAAAGGCCCTCTCGACGCTGACAGCCTTGCTATTTAAGACAGGGATGGTCCTCTCCTCCAGATTGTAAGAGTGCTCGAAGAAGCGTATTACTCTCCTGATACTTCATTAATCTCCATCAAACGCGGCGACACTGCCACGGCTGACAGCGGGGACAAAGCGGGGTGCTGCTCTCCTCCCAGCTCAGATAATGCGTGTTTTACAGTAGCCCAGATGTCCACACTCAATAAAACATTTGAGGGAATCGGCCGAGGTGTGTTTGGGGATGTCTGTATTGACTGGCTGCTGTGTGGAGACAGCGATACGGGGGCTGCTCGTCTCTGATTACAGAATTAAAAGAGTGGGCTGACAGAGCGACTGGCAGGCCGGGGGACGGGGATAATTGTATCTGTGGAGGGATTTGGATTTGACCAAAGTGTGGCATCCTGATTATCTCACGCGGGAAGAGCTGCACGACTGAAATGAGACTCGGATTAACCTTTCTGTTTTCTTTCGCTCGAGTGGGGGGGGGAAATAAACACTGTTGCTGTTATTAACAATAATTAATCGATTACCTCAATCAATTCAAGAATTATTTACAGCGTAACCCATCACGACATTCAGAATTCGGGTGAAAATTCAGGAGCGTTTCGTTGTGTAAAATGGGCCAATGGCGGGAAGTCTCTATCCTTTCCGTCACCCAATTCAAATATTTAAACATAAGTGTTTTATTTTTCTTTAAGCTTGGATGTGAATATCAAGAGTTTATGTGGTCAAGTATCAAGTTCTCAAGTAGTTCTGAAGATTTGATTGCGCTTTTTGAAGTATCTGATCTTATAGGCTGAGATGTTTCTCCCTAAAACTGCTTTGGAGAAATGAAAACAGAAACAAACGATTGTTGAAATGCAGGATGAGTATGGAGGTGTAAAATGAATGTAGACTGTAGACAGAAAATAATCTGGATTCTGAGAAATTCGATGACAGATGTTTGAGTTCATATTGAGATCTTCAATAACATTGACTTTTCATTGCAGACTTGAGAAATCCAAGCTCAGTTTTTGACATTGTTGAGATGGCGTCTGAAACTCTAACGACATTCTCTCTTTAAGACATTTGAGCAAGTTTCCATGAGGTCTACATTCAATCATATTTATATCTAAGAGAAATAACTGAGATATAAAAGGGATCCTATCTGTCAATTTTCTTATTGGAAGGTGTTTTAAAAGGAAAAATTCCCATCCAAACGTCTTCATAATATTCTCATCCCTTTACAATCTTTCAAAATGTATATTTCCCATTGCTCAAAAAAGTTGAAGAACACCACTCATTAACAAGCTCCATGACTTGTGATATCAAGGTGCTGAAGGTTAAAGCGAGTCGTTCCACTGAACCACTTTTTCAGCGATGTCACATTTTTATCGCCACGTGTCTTAATGAGTAGGTAGCATATGGTTTTTTAGGCCCTACTTTGGTTTATGGAGTGTCCAACAACAAGTTACATACATACAATGTGTAAAAACACTTAAAGGTCGTAATTATATGCAGTAATTCGTACCCTACTTCTTGACTGACTCTCAAATGATTCGTTCCGCGATTCATCCGTCTAGGCCCCTCCTACCCGGTAACCTTGTGTCATGTGATTGGTCAGATGGTGTAGTCTGTTGTGATTGGTCAAACGCGTTCATCATTTGTCGCAAATGGAACGCCTACCATCATTACAGGATTACGGTTTACATGTGGTTGGATATCATGTATATTATATGTGTAGATAGAGATGGCGGCGATTGTACCGTACCAATTTGAGCCCAAGTATGAGGAGGAAGAAGACGCTAATACTCCACAAACTCCACCACGACTGGAGCAAGATGTTTGTCAGTGTCAAGTGACAACTCTTGTCATAAAAACTCCCAGTGTGACAACATGCATGTTGTGCTTTTGCTTATCAATGAAGTAAAATATTATTTTTCTTAAAATACGTTAGTAATACTATTATTTCGTCTTAACTGTGCGTTGTCATGGTACATAGAGCATTTCAGAAAGTCGACATTATGAAAAATGATTGTAGTTTCACCCAAATATATCTATATAGGTGCACCTGCGGCAAATGTGTCAAAATGCAAAGCGAGGATGAAAATATTTGCTGCCAGGAAGTGCAACAGGTTGTTTACACATTATTATGAATGAATTTATGTGTTATTAAAAATATTTCTATTGTTTGTTGCCATAACAACATAATATATTCTGCAAGGAGTTTTCTTTGTAGTAATTGAATCATGTCATCCGTAAGGTTGTAAGACGCATAGATCAAATTGAAGTCCCATCATCCAGGCTTTGAGGCCAACTGCCTTGCGACTATAGGCCCCATAAGGCACCGAAACAGCAATGTATAAATATTATTGAATAGATTAAATAATACAACAAGACACTTTGTTTTATTCTTGAAAAACCTTTATCAAAACTGAAACACATTTAGGTAGACACGTATTTACAAATATGAAATATTATGTCTGTGAATTATAGGCAATTCCGCCATCTGGCGTATAGGAGCTTTGTGAGCTGGTGCTGAGGCTACTTAGGTCGTCATGTCCGTGTTGTCATTCCATCCTGTGTTGTAGCCCGGATACGCCAGGAGTTTCCAGATCGAATCGGAGAATCAAGCTATGGAAAGCCTCCAGCGAGGATGTTTGGAAATGGTTGCTTAGCTTCTCCATGTCCTTGAGAACCCCTTGTGTTGAAAAGGACTTTTTCAACCTTGTGGAGTGCTACTGACCCTACATTTTCATAAAATGATAAAAAAAACGTAACATATAATCTACATTAATGAGTAACATGTTGTTTGTATTTCTTAAATTTAGATAAAAGTAATGTAAATTTTAAATACCTGTTTGAAACCATTTCTTGGGGGACCTGGAAATACGGACAGGATGTGCTCACCTCGGAAAAATGGAATTGTCATGAATGTGAACGTTCTGTAGGTGGTTGAGAAGTGACATCCATTTTGCAACCTTCTCTGGTCCTGACGTAGAAGAAGTCGCACACCAGTAAACATGGTTCCGGATGCTGTGCAGTCACTGCTTCAACAACCCACAGTCCTTGTTTTCGGCCAGTTTGTCCAACTTCTTTGACAAACCTGATTTACACAAAGGAAATGGGCAGAGACAATGTTCGAAGGGTGGCATAATTTCAACAGCATATTTGTACTTTAAAAGGAGCAAGATTTACCTTTTTCAAAGTGCCACACATCGTAGAATTGAGTTATTCAACGTTCTCTTTAATATTTCTGGATCTGTGGGTGCCGGTCAGTGACTATGTAGTCCACCGATAAACCGTTATTCTCTAGCAGATCCAAACATCTCTTTAGCCCTTCTTTCTCCACATGAGAACTTCCTCCAATTTCATTGCTCTACATAATCAACATAATATCTATATGTACATTGAGTTACATGAGTCATGTTTTCAAATTTAGAAAAGGATACACACCTGAACAAGCTGAAGGTCCAAAACAGTATTGCTTACGGTGTGCATGACAGAGTAGCTTCCATATTTTGCTGAAAGGCCTAAAACACACAACTTGCTATGTTTCAAATTGAAGAATGACACTGCATAGGCATAAACATTTGACATAACAACATTAACGTAAATTATTTTAAACTTGTTCCTTACCTGGTGACTCTGCACGCATATCTCCAGATAGAGCAATTCTTTCCTCCTGGTGTAATTTTTGGAAAATGTTTTGCTGTTCACTTCTCCATCTGTGCACAACTGCTGGCTCCAAAAAGTTTCTGCAATGTCTCCCGAATGTATAATAGTGGAACACTTGTAACTTCATGGCGTTGCAAATCTAAGAATACATAAAAACATACATAAAAACACTCCTTAAAAACACTGTTTAGATTTTAAATTAGTTATATACATACTTTTTGAAGACGGAAAAATGATCCTCCCGTAAAATACGTAGCAGCAGATAGCAGCAGATTTCCGATTGGTGTACATCCCACTAAAGGTTGGCTCTGCCATTTCCGGTAGTATGTACACTTGGGGCAAAGCAGAGTGAATGCCACATATGTTCCCATCTGCCTTTGCTATACATCCGATTTCCCTCTGCAAGTTGGACACGTTTCAAACAGCTCACGGAGACAGGATTCAAAAACAATATATTTGGGGCCAGAATATAAGGAACTTTGAGCTTTAGACCTAAGAAAATAAAATTTTAAATAAACACGTTTTAAACTTAAAGTACATAACTCAGATAGTAAATAATAATTACTTACGACGTTTAGATTCCTGAGTAACGATAGATTCCACTGGGTTAAAAGTTGAGTCATGTGTGTGGCAGATTCTTCCTCCTCCTCCTCTTCTTCTTCCTCTTCCAACATCAGTCGAGGTCATTTGTGTGGTCTGTATTCAGTTACTTTTACAGGCGTTGATGAAAATGGCATGTCATACGACATTGATGGAGTTACTGTGCCAATGCTCACACAACAAGCTGCTGCCTGTGAGGCTGAAACCACAAACACGTGAATTTGTTAGTATTTTTGTACCACAAATTCAACATGACGTACGATGACTACAACATATTTTTAACACTTTTGCTCCGATGGTATGTTTCTTTTAGCGTACCGATGGAAAGTTGTGTGCCGAGTGATGTTTTTTCCAATTCATCTGTTTGGGTTTTTCCACCGACACATTTTGTGGCGAGTCACTATGACAACCCACTTCAGCTGATTGGCCTAGACTTGAAACTTGTCGTGACAAAATGGTCTGCTGAGATGCACTCTAAAAGAAGAATTATATAAATCATTTAATTCCAATCCAAAATTATTTCATAAAACATTCTATTAAGTTCATAAAGTATTTAGAGAATTAATTCATCCTTCTGCAGATCACAGTAAGAAAAAGGACATTTACAATTCTCTTGTAACAGTATTATACATGGACTAGTTGGCACGGCATACGGTGTACTGTGTTCGTATCTTCAGATGTTACTACAATACAGATAGTACTCGACTTAGTTCTTGAAATAAATACTTTGAGAGTTCATGGATTGATTAAATCAGCCGAGAAAATAGCAAGATAAACAAACTGTAACACCCCAGAAATAGCGCTACATGCTAATGTTAGCGTATGCATTAGCTAAACACAGACATAAGGTACGAAAATATTTCTTAAAGTTCAGACAAATATCAAAAGTCACACTTACAGGTTGTGATATACGCATCATGAACGAGCGACAGTGTTTGTGGGAGGAGAGATAAGTTTTCCCGGCAGTCTCAGCAACACGTAGGCGGGGACTATGTATAGTGACGTAGACACGCAGGTGAACTATTCCACGTCTCGTTTGTGTGATTCAGAGTCGACTCCCATTTTTACAAGCAAATAACTTTGTTATTTATTCACCTTCGGACTTACAACTTAGCAGACAGCTTACTTTCAAACACGGCAACATAACAGACTGCATGAAACGTCATTTTCATGATCCCACGCTACGTACTCTTTAAAATATAATAAATGAATTAGTTTTACACGATTCTCTGTCTCATTTCTCCTTGCCTGGAGAACAACTTAAGAAAGAACTGGCGCATCTGACCCCACACCTCCCGCTTGTGTGTGTGTGATGGTATGGTAATGAGGGTTTGATCGCATTCTCTGCAGGAGCTGGAAAAACACACACATACACGATCGCTTCCGCAGTGCATTTTCCTCGAGACACACCAAAATCTCACTCTGCAGAAAGACTGCATAAATTGACATCTTTTCTCGTATTTACGAGACAAAGTCTGTGCTGATGTGGTGTAGTATAGTGTTCCTGCCTCAAATTGCACTCTCAGATATGGGAAAACAAAACCGTTCCTTACTGTCTCTGTACTTCAAGGGGAGATTGAGTAGAAGATGTGTATGATAAAAAGAGGGAGATGATAGAATATTTTAAATTGTAGTACTTTACATGTTTTGATTGTAGGTCATGGAGCGGGATATTTTGGCTTGCTCCACGGGAACACTGGGAAAGCATGCATACTGATTTCTTCCTCTGATTTCCACCCCATGAAAACACACAAACACACAAACACACACACTTCTCTTTGTGATTCCAGCAATTTACCGTATAATCTGTACTTTTGATGGAAAAGAGAAGTACAGATTATGATCGAGCTTTTCGCATTTAAATCTGCTTATTTCAAGAATTTCAAGAGTGAAAACAGTTCTGCAACATTATGCTTTTTCAGATCTTATTAGCTTGAAAATGAGTCAAATTAACCCAAACAAGACAGAAATGCGGAGAAAAATCACTTTTTGGGTATTTCTTTCCAGGTTTTGCCCATTAAGAGGTTCACACAGATATATCTTGGGCTTCTCCAACTTCTACGGCAAAGTTGTGCTTGTGTTAGTCAAAGCTGTAAGCCATTACTGAGGCCGGTTTGTCGAAGCTAAATGAGTTAGGATGGAAAGTTGTTTTCTGCGGTTTGGCTACAGTGTTTTGTTTTGCATACAGTGACATTCACATTTCTGGAACAATAATAAAGTTATTTAGAACATTTCAAATGCACTTCATAAGACAAAACATCGTAAAGCTCCTCTTAAGTGTCAACACGTCATCGCTCAGAGATGTCCGCGATTTAATGGCAACGAGGAAAGCCATTTGCAACTTTAGTGAATTAAATACACATCACAGAGATTAAGGTTTTGCTCTTTATTCTGGACGGCTTTCGTTTGATTGAGGCCTAACAGATTTGAGAGAAATGAATGGATTAGAATATATCAAAGCCTGATTAGTGGCTGGTTTTTGGTGCCTGTGCTACAAATGTTGTCATAGTCATCCGTCAGATGGTGCCGTTCCGCCCGGAGGCAAAAACCACAATGGCACCACACCAAGCGAGACAGTGAGACGAAAGAACTGCACCCATAAAAGACTAAATCCCGCTGTTAATCATACCAGAACAGCAATAAAGCAAAAATACAAATGATCTCTGACATTACATGTTTTGAGATGGAGAGAAACAAACACATAAATTGATTTAACAATTCAGCACGAACAATGCATTAGAATAAAGATTATCCATAAAAGTGAATTAAATGGAAAAAAATGTCTTTTTTATTAGCATTACTAAAAACTCATCAATGCTAGTTATTCCATAGAAAATATGGACTTGAAAGACCTCTGAGATGTCACCCACACATACATCACAGTGCGAAAGTGAAAAAAGTTGCAAAATAGGATTCCGGGTGACCTGGGTTTTGATAAGGAATGGAAAAAAATGCTCAATGCAACTATTGTGCATAAAGTCCAGCAAAGATAATAAATAAGCTTCCCTTTATTGTAAATATTAAGAGCCTTAGGTAGGTCCAATCAAACCGCTGGAGAGGGTCGAGAGTGTTGTTCGGCCTAGTAAATAAAATGTAAAAATCGTTTCAAAATGTTTAATTGAAAGTACATTGATGTTTATATCCTCTTTCACATCATATTTTTGTTCTGAATCAAAAGCGGATAAGAACCTCTGGCTTACAATTGCTTAGTTCCTGCGATTCACATTTCTATACTATATATATATATATATATATATATGGAGAAAAGCCAGTACTACTCATCAGCTAGAAATTAGCCAAGAAAAAACACACAAGAAGACTTTATGAAGCAGTCTAGCAATCAGATCTGCAGACATACATCAGATGAAAGCAGCATCTCAGTTCACTGGTGTCGAGCATTATGAATGCAGGGTAATTTGACTGAATGTTTCCTTCATCGTAACTACTTTGGTATCTGTTATTTTTCTTGCATGGCCAGACCTTTAGAAGCAAAAAGCAACATTTTACCCTAATTGTCGCTGGTATTTTCTTTAAACATAAGCCCAAGCTGGTAGCGCAGTATGAACCTCTGTCAGTGTCCGAATGGAGGTCCCTTCTCTCGTGTGTCATTGAGAAACATTTGATATTCCGGCCACAGACTTTCCTGTGGTGCCATTTTGAAGCTTCCCCATTGAGGTTCCATTTGCCCAGGCCACCGGGAGCCTCCAGCCGGGCGAACTCTCTCCACGCGGTCCCTTCCACTGCAGATCGGCCCCAGCAAGAGGCTCCGCCAATATGTTAATACGACACTTTCAGAAACAACTCATATTCACGCTGTAAGCAGGCCCGGCTATTTTCACCCCAGTAGACGAAGAGCTTGTCTCACCTCTGCGCTTTACAAAACACCGGAAAATTACAGATTTTTTTCCCTGCGCACGAAACATGCAGATTTCCGAAAGGTCATGAATAACTGGATTTATATTTTATGCCTTTGAAACACCTTGTAGTCTCAGTTTTGAAATGCCTTAAGCTAAGTTTCGACTACGAGATTCTGAGTTTTTTTTGGTAATTACACAGTATGCATAATTTTTTTTCATCTTGAAAACTTCTCTCATTGAATTCTTTGTATTTCAATTGCTTGAATATGTTTTTTACCATAGGTCATGTCCCAAAAATAAGCAGTGAATCACAGCAAATTATATAGCCGTGTCACTTTTATGTCGTTGACATCCAACACATACATTTTAATTTGCTCATACACTTGGTGCAAGTACGCTTTGTGGAAACGTGAAGGGATTCTCCACTTGATGTAATATCTGTGTCCTGAAGTACCATCGTAACATCCCATCCTGGGACCAGATCAATGAACGACACCAATACAATCCTGTGCATGTTGAAAGTTCTTGTTCGACGATCTCCCCACCAGAGTGTTCTTTGGTTTGCAAGCCAATTTGTCACCTTGCCCGAAAACACATCCTTTCACGCACAAGACAAAATCTCAAAGCAATTAACTTATTGTGTAGTACCTCAATCTAAAGATATGAGATTAGATACGTGCGGCATTGTACAACAGCTGCGTTTTGCCTTTCCATTTGAGTGTGGGTGTCTTTGTGCGGTAGATTGTGGATAAGCCAGCGAGGGGTACGGCAAGAGAGCGAGAGCCACAGATGTGGGCCTTTCTAAAGGCTCTGTCTGCCAGCCTGTGTTTACCTGACACTCAGATTGACAGCGGAGTGATTGGAAATATCCCCCACTCACTGATGCGAGCCCCTGAGTGCAAGGAAAGTGCTTTTGTAGTCTGGCTGTAATGGTCCAAGTTTGAATTGAAGGTTGAAGGAAAACGCTTCTCTCTGGTCACTCTCAGGGAGGAGCTGACACTGTGGAAACGATGCAGAGAACAGCGAGTCTTAGATCGGGAACGCAGCTGAGAGTGCAGAATGTTTCTGGGCTGTTATCTCAATGCAATCTTGCTAATCTCTCTGCGTTTATAAAAGCAACGCCAGTGCTTCAGACAAAGTTCTGAGACTTTTGTCTCCTTCTAGACATCTAGGACGATGCAAAGTGATTTTTCTTTCTATAGGATCTTGGTGGGCGCTTATCGAAACAACTTCCACCCAGTTTTCTCCTCTGAAACTCTCTGGTGAATAACAAAACAATCTGCCGAATTTGCCCCCCAGACAGTCTAATTTACTCAGTTAATTTCCTCATTCTGTGCTGTTGAAATCCCTTGGCGCATTATGAATCAGGGAGGCATAGGTACATCAGTTGTCAAAGTTAGTAAAAAATGACAGACGCTTTTGTTTTTCTTTTTTTACACTGTGAGACAAAGTGATTTCTGCATGCTCTTTACCACAAAGAGGGCCTATTCATTTTTGAGGCCCGATATTCTTTTTCTGACATTATATTGGCACAATTTCTGTCATCATTTACTCAGCCTCTTGTTATTTCAAACCTTTATGACTTTCTTCCTTCCGCAGAACACAAAAGATATTTTGCAGAAAGTTGGTGGCCGAACCGCCCAGGCGCCTCTTTTAATCTATGGATTTGCAAACCCAATGCAGGTGAATATGGTCCAGTTCATAACATTCTTCAAAATATATATATTTTGTTTTTATAAATATATAAAAAAGGTATTAAAGGTTATCACTAAAAGGGTGAGTAAATGATGACACAACCATCACTTTAATATTTCCTTAAAGCCTCACCATGGCTTTATATACTTCCTGAACGAGTGTTTAATTATTATTGACAGTATTATTGCATTTAACAGTACTTGAGCAACATATTAATCCCATAAGACCCCTCCTCACACCTTTATGATTGTATTCTTTTCTTTATTTAGAAAACATTTATGAATACACGTTTACAGTATCTTTGCTACAAGTGTTATGTTCTCATGCCTATAGTTTAACAATACACAATGATAAGTAAAGCATAAAAATTCAATGAATGAGCACAGACATGCAGTATAATATGAATAAAGTGTCAAAAAAATTACATTTGTTGTAAAATGTATATTTCTTTCATATTCAATGCTGGAATTCATACTTCACTTCATTGAAGGCACATATTTTCTTTATGCCACTTTGTATTTTTCTCTAACCTCTAGGGAATAACTAGGAAGACTGATGTTCTAATTTTGTGTTTAAAGAAAAAAATAATAGTTAAAAACAAACCCATAAACAACACATACCAGTGGAATTCCAGTGATTTCTCCACCCAATCCTCCAAAAATATTTTTCTGCATACCACATAAATAATTGCATGTCATTAATCATTCTGGTTACTTGAGCAACACTTGACAGAGCTGAAGTGGCTCTTACATTAAACCACAAATCTCATAATAGATGATTACAAAATTGTTAGACAAAGAGAAATGATGTGTCGCCAGTTTCCCTGCTTCCCCGAAGAAGAAAAAAAACAAGTGCCCAAAGTTACCTATTAAATATTCTTGCAAAATATGTAAAGAAAAAACACGTCCAAAAATGTAAACTTTTGTGGTAATATTAAAATGTGGGTATACGGATTAAATAAATACATCTAAAAAGAAAGCAAAACAAATAGTTCAATATTTCTGCGTGCACATCTAAAGCGCGTTCACGCCATCAACGAGCAAAACTTCAGTTACAGACAAGATCGTCGAGGAACAGGACACAATCCGGTTAAAATGACAGACATCACAGAGGCCAATAAACAGGCGCGCTCTGAAACGGGAGCACCAATCAAAGCATGGATGAAGGGCGGGACTTCCTGTCGGTGACGCGGTAGCGAAGTGGAAGCGCCGCCGTCAATCAAATTAGGAAAAAAACAAACCGGACTAAAGCGAGCGCAGGCACCGATTAAAATAACCATGCTCGGAGTGTAATATAACGTAAATATCAGCGCTTAAAAAAATCAAGTAATGACCGGTACGTAGATATTTTAGGAGCGCGGGAATGGCTGCTTTGAATCTTTGTGCAGACTCTGTGTATGCTAAGCTAGGCTAAGCTAACGCTAGCTGGCGGGTAAATATGCGAGTTTAAGATCCACGGATAAATAGCTCGAATAAGAAATAAAGCAGCCGCACGTTCCCGTTAGCTAAATCGAGGCTGTTTGCACGGCAACCGTGCATGGAGGACGGAGTCTAACGGCTTTTTTGTTGTTCTGTGTATTAGCGCTTGAAGGGCCAGCAAAAGCGGGAGTGATGGCGGACAGCAGCAGCGCTCAGGACGGCTGCGGCGTGGAGCAGGTCAGCTCAATCAAAGCCTCTTCGGTCTTATTCTCTAATGCATGTGCTTTCTTGTAGTTTTGTGTTTGTTCGGTTTAATAACACTGGTACTTCCTGTGTGGCCACCCCCTTACATTGTTAAACCCGCCCCTCATCAGGACGGCCAGCCCTCGCCTCTCGCCATGCTCGCCGCCACCTGCACCGGCCTCGGTTCGCCCGCCCCCGGGGGAGAGAACGGGGCGAACTCTCATAGTGCTACTGGAGTGGTAAGTCACTAACTACTTGTATAACACTGCTCTTGACCTCGTTTACTCCTCGAAAGGATGCATGCTTAAGTTATTCCTCAAACTCAAGAACTGTTCCGGGTTCGGTCCAAAGTAAATGAGCTAGATCACTTAAAAGCGAAAATGTGTCATTATTGGTCCAGCCCCATTTTGTTTCAACCCTGTATGACTTTCTTGTCTTTGTGGAACACTCAGATTGTTATGGACAATAGCTCCAGCCTCCATTCATTTCCATGTGAAATGAGAATGCGAGCAGAAATGTCAGTAGTAGAGTAACTATGATATTCCCACTAAAACAGCTTATTTATGTAAAGAAGAATTAAAATCACATTTACTGTAAAGCAGTAAGAACGTATATGGTGTTATATCAGTTTTTTTAAAGTAGAAGCACTGGCTTTGATAACTTTAAGGTGAAGGGACATTTGGTTATGTGGGACATAATTCTTGTGGGTGGAGTTTGTTACATGTAAACAACACGTTGTGTACTTTCGTAGTCATCAAGCAAAGTGTATGTTACCAGCTTTTCTAGTTTTACACTGTCACGGTTGAAATATTGAATCATTGCAAAATATATTTTGAGAGAGGAAGTGTTACAATTTTTTTTCCTCCAACATGTATTATAAATGAGAGTAGTTATAAAAACACAAACAATTTCCGCAATAGATACAATGACATTTAATTAATACAAAAGGAGTGATACACTTCACGTTTTTAAAATTAGACATTTTTATGAAGAGAAATATAAAGAGAAGATTTGCACTTAAAAAGAGAAATGAATGACTGTTTTAGAAAAGTCTATGTAACAGACTTTACATAATTTATTGTTATTATTACACAACAAGTGTTGATCGAGGCAAGCTTTGTTACTGGGTGTCTGTTGTTGGTATAAGATTTACATTAACATCTTTTGGTCACATTTTATTTTAAGGTCCAATTCTCGGTATTAATAACCCATTAACTATCACTTTTGCCTCCGTTAACTACTAATTTGTTGCTTTTTAATAGTTAGTAAGGTAGTTGATATGGTTTAGGTATTAGGTAGGATTAGGGAAGTAGAATATGGTCAAGCTGAATATGTTCTTTATAAGTACTAATAAACAGCCAATATGCTAAAAATAGGCATCTAATAAGCAACTAGTTAATAGTGAGATTCGGTCCCTATACTAAAGTGTTACCCATCTTTTTAACCTAGAAGCTCCTTGTTTCCATCCTTTTTCGCCCTCTATGAAACACGCCTGTTTTCCCCCGTAGAACGCAGAGATCTCCATGCAGTTAACAGGGTCGTCTGACAGGTGGGAGGCCGTTAAGGACGATTCCGGTGTCTTGCATCTCCCCGGCACAGGTATCGTCACGTCCAACGGGCAGTACGTTCTTCCGCTCCAGAGCCTGCAGGGTCTCCAGAACCAGTCCATCTTACTTACATCAGGGACAGACGCGTCCACCGGCACAGTGCCTAACATCCAGTATCAAGTGATCCCTCAGGTGCAGACGGCCGACGGGCAGCTGGGTTTCTCTGCCTCTGTGGTTGAGGGGGCCTCGATGGCGCAGGACGCCTCGGGGCAGATCCAAATCCTCCAGGACGGGACTCATACCATCAGCGTCTCGGGAGCGGGTGAAATTCTTAGCAACAGTCAGAACCTCATGACCCAGTCCGGACAAGTGCACCAGATCCCACAGGTTTCTCTGGGAAGTTCTGGCTTCAGCGGTCAAGGTCAGGTGGTCACGAACATGCCTCTGGGTTTGCCTGGGAACATTACCTTTGTGCCCATAAACAGCGTCGATCTGGACTCTCTTGGACTCTCGGGGGCCCAGGCGATAGCCACTGGCGTCACAGCTGATGGACAGCTGATCATGAGCAATCAGGGTATGGAGAACTCAGAGGGCTCTGAGAAAGCGGGACGCCATCAGCAGACGCTCAACTCTAATGAGATGTTCGTGCCTACCACGTCTTCAGCATCCTCGCAGCAGGCCAGCACGATTGATGGCACGGGTGTGTTGACGCAGTCTACGGCGGGAGAACAGGGCGACGGGTCGGGCTACCTCACTCAGGGTTCGGTGCAGCTGTCTGGAGGACAGCAGGTGGTCCAGCTGCAGCAGATGCACTTGCAGAAGCAGTGACGGTCAGGTGTCCGCTCAGTCCCACCAAACCCTGCAAAACATTCAGCTCATCAACCCCGGAACCTTCCTCATCCAGGCCCAAACAGTCACGCCGTCAGGACAGATACAGTGGCAGACCTTCCAGGTATGATTAAGAATCATTCAGGTTTTTAAACGATTCTTATACATGTGCATTCTTCCTCAGATTGAAATACTAATAGACCAGACAAACCAAGAACACAAGTCTCATAAACGCATGACAGTTGGTTGATTTTGATTCATTTGTAACAGCGATGTACAAAAGTTCATCTTGTAAGAGACCTTGACTTGCTCGCTGAACTAGTTACACCATTAAGCACACCCTATTTAGTTAAGTCCTAATGTTGTTAACATATTTTTAGTAGTCAAACTACACTGTTCCAATGGTACCCAAACAACTTAGTTCCAATTTTATTCCTGCAGGTCCAAGGAGTTCAGAATCTTCAGAACCTTCAGCTCCAGACGGCTCCAACTCAGCAAATTACTCTGGCCCCCGTGCAGACGCTGTCTCTGGGTCAGGGCGGTACACCGGTCAGCCTGACGTCAGGACACCTTCCTAACCTGCAGTCGGTGACGGTGAATTCAGTGGGACAGTTCCAGCAGTCTGAGGACACTGACAGCACCGGAGGTACGCCTGCAGATGACTGAGAAATCCCTCTCCTTTAGAAATTAGAAATAGAAGATTTAAGGAAGTGAACATTTTGGTGTTGATTAAAACGTCATAGCCAAGAGCTAAGTAACCTTTATAAACATCATTTTCTATTCAGTGCTCTGATGAGGTCAGTCATGACAGAGCAATATGATCAAGAATAGCCCGTTAGACAAATGTATGTGGTACCTCTAAAGTAGTGCATGAAAAGGGAGAAGAAAGGGCACCTGTAAACCGATCGGGAGATGATGTACTTGAAGAAGTCCAGCAGTACGAGTTCAGTTTTGTTAGTGTAACTCTGATCATACTATACTCTATAGATATTCAAATTAAGGAGGAGCCTGATTCGGAGGAGTGGCCTCTGGACAGTAGCTCTACGCTGAATGCCAATGACCTCTCTCACCTTCGTGTTCGTTTAGTGGAGGAGGAGATGGAGGGCTTGAGCCAGGAGGGCAAACGGCTGCGCAGGGTCGCCTGCACCTGCCCCAACTGCAAAGAGGGAGGCGGGAGGTGAGACGTTTTTTTTACACCGTTTGCATTTTTACATTATGCCGTTTTTTCACTGGGTCAAAGCAGTGTGACACTTCCCTGGTTTTTAGATCTTGTTCACTCATGCATTCAAATGCGATGAAACATGCGGCGGTTTGAACAATTTTAGGCGGGTGCAAAACTGTTTAAAGGGGACGTTATCAACAACAATTAAAGAGGCTCCTGTACATTAATATTAGCCGTCTGTTTTGCAGTTTCTACTGCAGTAGTAATAAATAAAGCACCACAGTGCAGTAACCATTACAGCCAATGTTGGTAGATTTCACAAAGACTAAATGTTAGCCTGTTTATCAGTCTTCGTTGTTTGGTTTGTTGAATTTTTTATCATTAGATGTGTGTAATATACTTTTGTTCCGACTACATTTTCGAATGTGTTGAAGGGGGTCTAACATGGGCAAGAAGAAGCAGCATGTGTGTCATATAGTCGGTTGTGGAAAGGTGTATGGAAAGACGTCTCACTTGCGAGCTCACCTGCGCTGGCACTCAGGGGAAAGACCCTTCGTCTGCACCTGGATGTTTTGTGGAAAAAGGTTCACACGCAGTGATGAATTACAGCGACACAGGAGAACGCACACCGGTACTCTCAACCTCTCTCACACACACAGTAGTTCTTGCCTTCCTGTCTTCAGCTCTGTTCCAGAACCTACTTGCATCCGCTAACTTTTTTTGTGGTGTGCCCTCTGTGACAGGAGAGAAGAAGTTTGTGTGTTCGGAGTGTTCGAAGAGATTCATGCGCAGCGATCACCTGGCCAAGCACATAAAGACGCACCAGAATAAGAAGGTAGGGGGCGGAGCAGTGGTGGCTAGCGTGGGCGGGACCATGTCCTCAGACAGCATCATCACGGCGGGGGGTACCACGCTCATCCTCACCAACATCCAGCCGGGCACTATGCAGGGCCTGGCCACCGTCAATGCTACGGTCAACACCTCAGGCTCACAGGAGCAACTGGGTACAGCGGAGATTCCTCTGCAGTTAGTCTCCGTGTCTGCCGGGGACACAGCCGAGTGACCACATGACCGGATGTGGCGCAGAGGTGGGAAGACATTCATGGGAGGAACCGCTGCTTTGGGATGCAACTTGAATGTTCTGTCGGACTGCTAAGGTTCCGTCTCTTCCTGTATGACGTCACATCCTCTGCTACGGCCTCAGACTTCATACATCACTCACGCATATACTTTGCTTTTATACCTTTACATATTTACCCTTCTTTACGTAAATATGTACATTTACGTGAATGCATATATACACACATATATATATTTTACAAATATAGAGTTATTGGGGGTTTTGTTCATCTTTTTATGGGGAAGCATTATTTCTTTTCACATACAACACTGAAATGCCTTATCTTGTATTATAAGCTGTCGTGTACAAAGCTAAAGTTCTTCAGGGGTGTTTTAAGCACCTGTTTCAGTATGTATTTGTTGGTATGAGGTTTCATTATGTTGTATAAAGAATGGAGGAGCGGTGGGGAACTGGTGGCGAATGTTCAAGTTCACAAAAAATAATTTTCATTAATTACAAACCCTCATGTTGTACCAAACCTGTATGGATTTTTCTAAAAACAATTTCATGGAGTGCAAATATCTTTAAGTAGCTCCTTCCTACAATAACCCTTTACAAAAATGATTCCTTAAAAAGGTGCTTAAAGTCTTCTAAAGCTGTATGATAGCTGTGTGTGAGGAACAGACTAAACATGTTCTCAGTCTTAACCAGTCCAGGTTTGCATCTATTCATGAAATATTACACGTCATATCGTGTAAATGTTGCTCCAGAAGACAGATTATCTGTGGAAAGCATTTGTTTTATATTTTAGACTGGAGCTTGACATATATGGTAACTTTGCATTGTCATGCGTGGATAAGATCTGTGTGTTTCAACAGAACTTCAGTTTTTTTTGTGTGTCCTTGATCAAATTGACAGCATACATGTCTGAGACAATATGAGGGTGAATACTTAATGAATGTTTTCTTTTGGGGGTGAACTTAAATGTAGTTTAACTCTAGGTTATAAGTGACATTAGTGGTGTACATTTTCCAAACGTGGAGAAAGACAACACGGGAAGGATCGACTCTGAAGTTTAGCGTTGTGCCGTAGGGAGTTGTGAAAGTGTCCAGCTGTGTCTTTAAAATGGCTCCTGAGAATGGGGTCTTATTTGATCTAGTTTTATTTTGTGTAGGGAATCCCAGGCCCAATAAATGGGGAACATAAACAATCATGTAATTAAGAACATTTTATGTATCGTTATTCTCAAACCGCTCGATCGGATCTTTAGTATGCATTTGTTGCAAATGAAGTCTTTTTCAGCAAAAAATGATATTTATATACAGTGTAATCTGGATTTTTTTGTGTGTACAATTGCTTTTCTAAGAACAACTACCTTTAGCTTCACTTTTTTAAGAACTGTATGAGTCAAGAATTGTTTGTATGACATGAATTGGTTTGTAGGTTGCCAAATTGATCTCTATTCATACCCTTTGATACCATGCGCGAGAGGAAAAACTGTTCTTTTATGTCTATATGTGAATGTGCAGACATGTGTTACAGGACCAAAAGAGCAGCTCCTCTACCTGAGCTGTGGCAAATACTGGCACCAGGTGTAACAGACTGTAAAACAACCAAATGCATTGTGGGACAGTATCTGTGTCCTTTACAGCAGGGGTCATGTCTTGGGAAGTCACATCACTAACTGACTGTGTGATGATGTAGAAAGTGTGTTTGGCTGTTATGGTGTTTTGTTGTTGTTGTAAAGGTTTTTATCTTTGTCTGCTCACCGTTACCATGTTGAGGCTCTGACGCCTTTAATCGACATCTTTCGGAGAGAAAGAGATTGTCATCCTTAAAGGAGAATTAATCCCTCTCTCTTTGTTTGATCGTTGAATACTTTGTGAAGAGTTGTCGGGGAGATGCACTCATTGCTGTCTGTTCAAACAAAAGTTTGGCTTTGTTTTCATTTGGTACCGTACAATTATTCTCTTATCTGTTATTTTTTTATTCCTTCAGATAATTATGATTGAGTACTGTTGCCAATTTTAGTTATAAGTTTTTATATCTCCCATAGCCAACAAATTTGTACACTATATCCAGTTTCATATGATTTGATTGACAGGACCCAGCAGGCAAAGGCCACCTACTGAAACACTATTTGTTTTTCTGATTTGATACGGCTTGTTCTTCAGTCACAATGATCCAGATTGCAATTTTACTGTGTTTTCCTAGTTTGTGATGTCTAATTTGCTTTTATTCATTATAAATAGCATCTTGTCATTTCACTTTTATATTTTTTATTTGGTCTTTTCTCCAAGAAAGCTTCATGCTATTGTACAATGCCCACTTTTGAGGGCAGCTGTTTATTTCACACTAAAATGACTAAACAATCCCTATGGTTGTCAGGTGTCTTATTTTGACCGTTTTGTTATATGAATGTTCTGTAGAAGTGTAAACTTTGGATGGCCACCTAACCTTTTATGAATTTATAAATGTTTTAGAATGGGTTGAATTAGTTTTAGATGTCACACAGCTGTTACGGTGTGAAATGTTATGCCAACTATCAACTAAACCTAATCGACATTTACATATGCAGTCCAGAATATGTTTAGAGTATACAAATGAAATATCTGGTTAGATTTTATGCATCGGGTGTGTTTAAAGTGTGATCTTTATGTGTGTGTAAAGTCCAGCAGATGTCACTGCAGCAGCAGCAGGGCCAGAGGAAAATCCCGCGGAATCTCTGACCAGTTCCTGGGACTCAGATTTATTCCTAGACCTAAATTAATTTGGATTCCTTTCTGACAGTCTTCAAATATTTACCACAGAGAGAGCATCCACCTACTGTTCTACACTCTTGAATTGCATTTGGAAACATGTTTATTCTTGGACCTGCTCAAGTGTGAAAGTCATTCCCCTTTTTTCATTTTCAATTTGGAAATATACTTACAGCAATTTCCTCTTTGAGGAGGTTTACAACTACGCAACATTTTATGATCAGAGAGCGTTTTTTTTTCTCTAAATGCTAAATCCAACAGTGTGGAAATTGAATTGCCTGACAAACACATTTGTGCTTCAAATGTATATTAACAGAAATGTGTATATTTCTAAAGTCCGGTTGTTTGAAAGATTTATTTAAGTGAAAAACACTTAAGGTTACAAATATATTTTTCAAATACAAAAACATCCGATGTAGTCTCAATTAATATAGTATGTTATATTAACATACCATGAAAGAGTAAGCAAAATTATGTTTAAATTGTGCTATATGTGGGGAAGACTGGGGACGGTTGCAACATTATACCTCTGGTCAGGAATGAGCTAGACTGAATGTGACCATTCCTTCTAGCCAAACCAAATTTCAAGATGGTAAAGTAATTTTTTTAATCGTCACATTTTTTCTCTGACTGTCTAAACTGTTTGTGTCAACCATTATACATTTACATAATTTATCAGTGTTTTCCTATCTTCTGAAAGGCATTGCTAGCAAGTGTCAAAGCTATTGTGTCTAGCTAGAATAGCAATTTCTTTCATGGCTGGCAGTGTAGGGACAGTTGCAACATGTATGCAACTGTCCCTTATGACAACACTGATGTCAAAACTTGTCATATTAAAATAAAACGATTCTAATTTTATGGATTGATAAATAATTATTTCACTGCCTTTTAAAGTAGATTCTGTCAGACTAGACCACAATGTAGCCTACATTAAAGACAGCTTTACAATTGCCTAAAAAAATATGATAATAATACAAAATAATAAACATGGTTTGTTACTCATTACTTGGAAATGTGTTTTTTCCAATTTAGTCTTACAATCAATTTAACTGTGGCACAAACAAACAACACACAGTTCAGAGAAGCGCGTACAAGTATTTCAGTAGGCTACGTTTTCACTTGTTTCTTATTTAAAACACTTTGCAAGTTTAACTTTTTAATGACTCTGTTAACAAGTAAAGAAATTGCAAAATTATGTTTTTTCATATTTTATATATATTTTTATTAATGTTGCAACTGTCCCTGTGTAGTGTCAACTTTTGACTTTGCGTGTTGAAGTATAAATTGTGAGTTTATTATCATGCATGTTAAAGCAGTGTAGATGGGTAGCTGACAGTGGGTTTAACATGAAACTTTTGTCTTTCTACTAAAAACAATCTCCGCGAAACTGAAGGAAATAGAAAGTGTTGCAGCCGTCCAGTCTCCCCTGTTATGTTTCACCATCGCTTTTCATGTCCACCGTCCACCGATGTTGATCTTTGGTATGAGCGCATCATGTGTGTCGACTGAGATCTTTTTTGTCAAATCAAAGTAAAAAAAGCATATGCTGGTGAGTCGATGTGCTCCAGAAATTCTTTCTTTTATTAGCGCTCATACGATACCGTCCATTTCTTGCCACCTTTCATTTGCATAATTTAATGAATTCAATTCATTGTAATGCAGTACGGAGAGCACGGCGAACATGAAATGACAGTTTGAGTTAATGAAATGTGTTAACGGTATCATCATTTACTTGTATGTTAATTAGTCCAATTAATTTCCAGTGCACGCTAATCTGAATATTGTAATAGCGCTATGCGTGTCTGAAGTCAGGTGGAGAGAGGCGCATACTTAAACGGGGTCCATGAATCATCACATCCTCACCTTTCCACCAAATGAGTCGAGCCATTATTGCCGCTTACCCAGAATTCCCTGCCGGCCCTCCACACGGCGGAGAAGATGCTCACGTGGACTCTCACCTTTGTGCTGACAGATAAAAGCCCGAGCTGTTCACACTGATGGGTGACTTTTGTTTGGATGACTTCTTTCTGATCTCCGCTCCTTCTGATAGAAAGAAAGTGATATATTCCTGGAAGAGCAGCGGGCGCGGTGCGAGCGGATCGATGCCCGTGTGGCCACGCTACAGCACTGATAAGTGAAGTCGCTCTGGTGTGGATGGAGGACTTTCTGCTGGAGCGCTCAGATAACAACTGTCGTCTGTCTTCAGTCAGTCAGTGTGGGTAGTGAGACTCAAACTATCTGTCATTGATTCGTTATGTTATGATAGTTCGTGTTAAAGTTTTAAAACGAGCTTTACAAAGCAGCATTCAAGCCATCATTTTTTGGGGGTCATTGTTATTTCACTTTTTTATTTATTAATTTAAGAAACTTAAGGGGGTCTTGTAGGTTTCCAAGTAAAATATTATTATAAGAAAATGTCATTTGAGATGTATTGTCATTTAAGCGTGGAAGTGCATTTTAAAATTCAGATTCTAAAGGAGTAGTCCACTTTCAGAATAAATGTCATCCAAGATGTTTAAGTTTTTTTTTCTTTAGTCGAAAACAAATTAAGGTTTTGATGAAAACATGTCAGGATTTTTCTCCATATAGTGGACTTAAGTGGACTCCAAAAATGGTTAAAGGTCAAAATGACCGTTTCAGTGCAGCTTCAAAGGGCCTTAAATGATACCAGACGATGAATAAAGGCGGTTTCAGACTAACACTATTGGAGCGCTCCCGGGTTCGATACACATCAGAGTCCGGTTCGTCTGGGTAATGTGAACGCTGTCTTCCGAACTAGGGTGCCCACCTGCGAACTGTACCCGAGTCTGCTTAAAAAGGGAGGTCTGGGGTGCGGTTCATGTGAACTCTAGTACGCCTCACTGCTGATATGAATGCAATCATACCAAATCGCGGTAGTGAACCGCTATTAATGATGTATTCTTTGTCAAAAATGTGTGCTTGTGTTTGTTTCACTCACTTTTCTTTCAGTGTTCTTAAGAGCATTTGCAGTACATTCACAGACGAAAGGGCCGCTGTGTACTCAGGTGTTGGAAACCAAACTAAATTCAAAACATAAATGTATAAAAGTGACACAAGCATATTTATGCATTTTGACGCCTTCTCCTGCGAGGTGCAGGCTGATGACGCAGCAATGCAAGGCTGATGGTGCAAACGACCCGCGGTTCGGACCCAAAAATAATAATATGAACGCAGTCCCGCGGGTGCAGGGGAAAGGTTTTCACCAAAAACCTTCATATCTTTTCGACTAAAGAAAAAAGACGTAACATCTTGGATGACATGGGGATGGTGTCTAGTATACATCATTTGAGATGGATAGTCATTTAAGCGCAGAAGTGCACATTAAGATTTTAACTGAAGATTGTGAGGGTATATTCATTTTTAAAAGAAAGTGACCAACATTGATTAGCTATTTTATGCACTTTAATGGGTGGAAGCAATGGATTTTGCGCTTTAGACCACAACACCAGACACAAACATCAATCATGATGGCAATCATGAAACATCATTCATTTAAAACGACTCTAAATACTGCAGGCAACTAAACATTTTCAACAACTGGATGAATAAAGTAAGCAAACTCTAAAACAGGATTCCTTTTTAAAGATTTTATTGAAAACTGAACAAAATATGCCACAATGCATACTTGGAACCTTTCTGTTTGTTGGCCTTACATAATTTTGCCAGTTTTAGACAAAAACTTGAGGGTCTAAGTCCAGATAGCTAAATAATATTTGTTAGCAACATGCTGTGGACAAATTTTTGTTCAGTACACACAGTATAGTATATTGGCTCACTCTACAAACAAATCTTTGTTGAAGTAACGTAATTACCTTTGTTAGATGAACATAATCAAGTTGGATTTTCACATTGTATAAAAGGTTAATTTCAACCATTCTGAACCATGGTTTAAGAACAAATCAACAGGCAGCTGAATTCTCCCTTAATGCAAATAACAGCGTTTATAATATTTGTACCTTATTGTTTAGGGATGTGTATGTAAATAATGCTGTTTGAATCAAAGGCTGACCCACTGTTGGTCAATACCAGAGAAATGGTCAAAAAGTAAAACCGAGTATGTTTAAAAGTAAAAGCATTGAAGAATTTAGTGGTCGCAATTTAGGATGTGATGCGTGAGGGTGCGTGTCATTTCAAGTATTCTCTTTCATCTGCAGGCTGTTTGTGGTTTGATGTGCCAAATAGCTCTTTGTGAAGTGTTGGTCCCGGACCGGCCCCCACACTTAGAATTAGAGTAATTGGACCTGAGCTCCGCTTTTTTTCAATTCATGTGTAAAGTACACATATAAGAAAACCATAAAGATCTGGTAGGCCAGGAGAAAGCACACAGAGCAATAACACAAAGGCATTTTCAGTCGCATTTGTGACACAATTTGATATTCCTGAAAGAAAGGGCTGTGAGAGAAACAGGACAATAATGAGAACAGTTGGCAGAAATGGTTTATTTTATTATATTTACTTCAGGATGTAGCACATTTCAAAAAGCCAGAGGTTTCATCTTGGTCTCTTCCATTTACTCTAACTGCCTCCCTCCCTTGCTTTTGCTCTCTCTTCTGGCGCTTTTGTGGTGGTTAAAAATGAGGCGGTAATTTCCTAAAATGGCCACTATTCAATGAGACTGAAAGAGCAACAACTTTGCGAGGAGGGTCTTAAGAAGCGTTCTGAGAGCTGTATTCATGTGCCATGTGCTCTGTGTTCATTCAGCCACTTTGTGCTATTCACACACATTTTTACCCATGGTGTCTCTCAGCTCCGGTAAATGTGTTGATATGGAGGCCTAATGTATATTTGCATGTGTGCCGTGAGAATGCCTGCCGTATCTGAACATCTCAATCTAATATCTGAAACTGTGTTCCTGATGGCCTTGTTACGTGATGCATTAATATTAATGAATAAATATAGCGAGGTATAGTTAAACAGCTCCTCTGCGTTCAATTTATAATAACTGTGGCTCGAAATTCAACTAATCTTTGGTTACGACAACAGTCATCGTTTCACCATCTACTATGCTAAACTTTTATTTTTCTGTGTCTGCGACCTAGTGTCAGATCAGAGTTCAAGACATAGTTGCTTCCAATAATCGAAAGCTTATCAGACATCCCAAAGCAAAAATCTTCATAGGAAGGTCTTTGTATTAGGCGGCCATATTTGCAGTCCCTGAAGGAGGGTTTTTCAGTCATAACAATGCATTGGGCCCTAAAACATGAACTAATGCATCTTGATATTTTTTACTAGGAAATATGCACCGATATATCGGCTAATAATCGGCAGGTTGCCGATAGTTTAAAAACACTCCATGATTAGGGCCGATATCTCTTGTATATCAAAGAAGGAAACTTTTTTGACCCATATTTAGAAAATGTTAGGAATTATCACCAGCTATCGGCATATAGTTTAAAAACAGCCGAAGATTAGGCCCGATAGATCCTGTCAATCAAAAGACGAATGAATTTGTGCCCTGGATTTAGACAACGACCCTGTTAACATGGACAACAATAATCCGATATTAACACGATTAAGATTATACTCTGATTAAGATTGTCCATGTAAACTGAGCTTTTTTTAGCTTTATCCGTCTAAACTAGTAATCGTAGTAAACACAAATCGAATTAAGACGGGTGGAGAATTCCTATTTTAGTCACACTATCAAAGTGCGGTATAGACATGTACACACCTTAATCGCACTATTACCCTGCGCATTGGAAATTTCGCAGCACTTTGCGACAGGTTACACGCACGTCAGTGGACGGCCGTTAGGTTTTACGGCAAAAACAAGCTGGCTTCAAGCAAGAAAGCACATTTTTGGTCTGAACGGGAAACATGAAAGATGCCACAATTGTAGAAAATTAATGAAACACCAAAAACTGAATGTGGAACCATTGCGAATACAAACTGTTTGTTGATACATGAGATTATGGAGGGAACGTCGAACGCCGTGGTTTAGGGATGTAATGACGTATGCCATTAATCCAACTGTGTAGTGTAACATGTAAAACTGGAACATGAAAGGTATATTCTTAAACTAACTCATGTAAACACACTAACCGTAATATTAGCTTACTCAGAATAAGTCAAATAATTAGATTGCTGATGTCAATGTAAACGTGATCACCAGTTTGATGTTCAATATTAATAGTCATTATATAAATGACTAACATTCAGAAAGTTAAGAAATCCGTATCGGTAGATATCATGCAGAATAATCAGAAAAATGTGTCATCGGTGCATCTCTATTCGGAAGCAGAGGTCATGTTTTACTACACAAAAGTGAAAATTTCCTTTTAAGGGGGTGGAGGGGTAGGTTGTTAACGTTTGTTTGCTTAAAGATAGCTGCATGATCCCTCAGTGATTGAGTCAGGCTTATGTAGTCTTCTAGAGTTTGTTTCTCCTCTAAGTGTCTTTAGAGAGAATTCTCTGCATTCATCGCACACGCGCGTCCTTGATCAACCGCAGAACTGGCGTACTCTGAACCCGATCGCTTTCCGCATGCTAGTAGACTCAGCATGGACCAACTCCATAACCTGATATTCCCCCTACGGCTGAATATGGCCAATTTTGCAGAAGGTCAGTGATTTCTCCCCTTTTCTTCAGAGCAGAGACAATTGAGTGACCTCCCCCCATAGAGCCAGCGAGGCTCAAGTGTATGCGAGAGAGAAAGAATACCTCATCCAATCTCTGTTGGAGTGATGCAAGATGTGTATGTGTGAGGGTTGGTCTCAATGTGGAGGCTACCTGTGGAGGTTAAGACAAGGTGGGTATTATGCAAATGAAGCTCCAGCAGTCCCAGAATGCTTTGCTCTGGATTGTCTCTCCCTGAAAGTTTCCTGCCATTATTTATAATCTGCATTAAACTGCGGTGTTCGCTTGGACACAAGATTGAGAGATCCGCAATTCCAAAAAGAGGGAGGGGGAGCACGAAAGCACCCTGGGCTGCAATTGTGTGATGTGTTTTGCTCTGGCCAAGAGGTGTGTTCTATTCACAGGGTCTAATTAGGTGCTTTCTTGTTTCAGAGAAAATTACAGGTTTTGTATCCCTCTACTCTACCAGAGAGGAACATTTAAATAGTTTATTCTTCGTCATCATTGTTTGCTTAGGAGTTGTTTAAGAGATACTTTGTCTGCATCTTGTGTGATGCAGGCATCGTTTTTGAGAGCACCTTTCGGTTTGTTCGATCCGGAATACTTTGCTTTACTAATTTAGTGGTGTTTGGCAAGCATCGCTATTCCTTTTTTATTCAGGGTCAGGGACGTGAACGAACCTATTACTTGACTATTGACCAAACAAAGCTATTACCTTAGGTAAGGGTGCTATTTTCGGAGTGATCGAATGTGTTTTCAGCATGGCGAGATGAAAAAGTAGCAACAACCCTAAACATCTTACACCTTATTAAAGAGACTTTGGGTGGTTGTCAAGCAAGTATCTGGCAACCACTCTGAACACCCTGGCAACACCGCATAGCAGAGTTTTGACATTTCGGACAAAGTAAATGTCACCTTTTTTGGTAAAAATCATTTGTTCCCAAAGCAAACGGTTGACAAAATCGGTTTGTTGCCAAACATGTGCAGCTTATATATGTGTGTAGTTATTTTCCATATTGCATTTACTTTTAGTCCCTCTGAAAGCTCAATTTTTCACATCCCTCTCACAGTGAAATTGCGAGTGCCTCAGAAACTATTCACTCAAAGACAGCGAGAATATCAGCCAGCAAGAAGAAGAGCGGAAATCGTCTCCGTTTTGTGGAAATGTACATTAAACGGTGTCAACCTCTGAATCGAAGGAGATCGGGACAAGGTCCCCATGGCGACAGTTCCGGGAGAACCCATTGAGAGAAATGAAAACTAACCCCTTGCCTTTAGAATGGCAGGTGGCCGATCGCTCTCTAGATCTCCCGTCACGTCTTTGGCAAGGTTGACACGGGTAATGTCCATGAGGCAGTACCATCCATACGGAGGACGATGTACATATCATTTCAGTGGCTGACTGATTGAAGACTGTAATCTGGACAGAAGACTTTCTCGCTTTGATTATAGTCGTCCATCCAGCAGGAGAAAAATGTAGCACCGCGGCCTCCTCGGCGCTCGCGCGACGCCATCAGCTTCTTCAGAGCTGCCCCGTGGGCCAGAACAATCTCCATCCCATTTGTGTTCAGGGGACACGTCGCTCGGGTCTGTCTGCGAATGACAGACACATACAGATTCATTTGACTCCCAAGGTCGTCGCGTTTCACGCAACCACAAAAAAAAGACGAGGAAACTTAAAAAAACACCTCTTTCTTTTGAGACGTGCGTCTGAAGAGCACCTGTGATTACTGAATAGGCCTCTTTAAGGGACTGACCCCGGCGACGGTCCACACTGCTGAAATGCCAGCGTGTAAGTGGATGGAATAAAGGGTGTTTTACATGAAGGAACACTTTTCTTCTGAAAGCCCGTCTCGCACACAATTCCCTCGTCTCGTCCGCGCGCAACCCCCAAGATCGAATCTATTTTCTCCAAGATGTTCGGCCTACTCCCTCCCGCTGTTGTGGGCTTATCTCTCGCATTAGGCCGGGTTCTAAATGGGCGAGATTTCAGTGTTGACAGTCGCTCGCTGCTCAGCAGACAGACTGTAGCGCATTACCACACGTTCCTTAGCACATTAGCGTGTTCCCGTGGGAGAAGTGGGTTCAAGATGATTGCCCTCTCTTACACGCGTTACTGCTCTTATACGGTGTTAGACCTGCCATCATTACCGCTTTGCGGCGGTTCCCACAGCAACTGGAAGCCGAGTATAAGCAGGTGTCGCTTTGGTGTGAGGTGAACCTGTCAGACTGGGTTGGGACGTGGCGTCCTGTTAGGACTTTTCCAGAGTCGATCGGGAATCAATAGCGGGAGTGAATGTTTCGCTTTAAAGTTTTATGAATCCTTCTTCATTCATGTCGTGAAGATTCTTGCATATTGTTTACCACTGAATCATTCCTGGTATGGTTTGTCCATGCATATCACGCCCATGGACTTCTTTTTCGACATTAAGCTTTCCCTTTAAACTAAACGTGAGTGTGTAACAGAAGTTGTATGTCACAGAATTAAAACACGGGAGTGCAGTCCAGTCTTGTGAGACTACAGGACTGCGTACGGTTACACAAACAAAAATGCATGCACACAATGGCTCCTTATCCACAATCAACACCAACATTGAACAAACGGCGAAGTCATTGTTTTATTCGATACCCATCAATCACGTTATCGTTCAGATATCCTCCACATATACTTGAGGAAGCGTCCTCCCAAACTCTTTATTCTTGTAAAGTAAGCATCAAATTAGTTTTTGACTCATCTTGTTTTTTTCCCTCCCTCAGTTTATCTCGTCAAGTCTTCTCCTCCTCCCACCCTCGTCTCTCTCCTTGTTTTTCTCCTCTAAATGAACAGCTTGAGAAATAAAGCAGAGGAACTTTACATTGTGCCGGAGAGGGGGGTGAAAATTACGGGCAGTGTCAGATAATTGAGCTTGTCTTAAGAGACGCGCTAATAACAGCCACAGATGCGGAAGCCGTGTCAGTCTGTGAACGCGCTGACAGACTCTCTCTGTCGCTGATGAGCTGCGTAGGGGAAATCGTTCCATGCAAACAGCTTCGTTATTACGATCTGGCAAGCGCCGCGCATGTGTGTACCCAATTCAGCTTGAACTGACAGAATCCGATTGACCGGGACACATTCATGCCCTTTATTCTCTTTATACTCGCCAACAATGCAGATAATTACTGCGGCAAGAAAAACTGAAAATAGAATTTCGCTGCGTGCAGTTGGTAGGGGGGGGACAATGCGGGCGCTGTCACCGGGAGCATTTCTGTGCCTGATGAAATTGGCCCAGTCACTATTTACTCACAGTGGGTGAATGTTTCGCTCTCAGACAGCTTCCTACATTTCCTGCCTACCTGTTGAACGTGCAAGTCTCTGCCGAACCTTCTAAAGACGTTAAACGCAACGAGACCCATCTTTTTGTCTTATCGCCGTGATCTGATTCTAAATCTTTTGTACCACTGTAACACTATCATTAAACCATCAGTTGTCAACATTGTGCTTATTTGGCAGCAGTGTGACCTTTGACCTGGCCTGTTCTATCTGGCATTGGGTCACCAGTGTATTAAGGAAACGTTTACAAGACACTGTTTTAAAATAAAAATGACATTTATTTTATGGGGGCCTTGTATCACCTCCATGAACAAAAACTTACAAACTTGAGAAAATGGACGAGTACTTAAAGCAACACTTTGTAGTTTTTTACCTTAAATAATGTCTTTAAAATTATTTAAGTGATAGAAGAACTCTTAACTGGACGAATTATACTCCCGCTGCTGCCTCAGCAGCCTCAGAGCGGCTACGACCACACTCTGTGTTTCGGGTCGGTACACACAGCCCCGCCCATCCCCTGCTGGCGGAAGAGTGCCACATGGTTTCTAAACAACGTTTCGGCTTTCGCCGATTTCTTCAGCTTAGTAAATAAATTCATGTGTATTGCGTCACCCACGGGGAAGCTTGTATAGCGATATTATTTACGACACTGGTAACAGACAATTGCGCTTATCAACCACATGGGGGAGCCATAAGCAAAAGCTCTAAAGTGTTGCTTTGAAAACAAAAATGTGACCCTGGATCACACAACCAGTCTTAAGTAGCACGGGAACATTTAAAAAATAAGTCAAAATACATTGTAAGGGTCAAAATTATGGATTTTTCTTTTATGCCCAAAATCATTAGAATATTAAGTAAAGATCATGTTCCATGAAGATATTTTGTAAATTTTTTTGTAAAGTGGATGGCCAGTAACAGTGCCTCTTATTAACAACAAGGCAATTTTCTCAATATTTTGATTGTTTTGCACCCTCAGATACCAGAGTGTTAGACGGTTATATCACCGTCAGATATGATCATATCCTAACAACCCATACATCAATAGAAATCTTAATTCTTCAGCTTTCAAATTATGTAGAAGTCTCAATTTCGAAAAATTGACCCATAAGACTGATTTTGTTGTCCATTGTCACAAATATCAATGCCGGACTACAGACTCCAACTTCACATTTTCTTGACATCTTGCCGCTTTATTGTCCAGGGTCACTTTGATAAATAATCTAATTTTATTGTAGGTCCAGAAAAAATTGCTCAATGATTTAGGCATTTGATTGTTCGTATGTAAAAAATGTGTATGCACACAGCCATGTAGGGGTGTTTGCAAAGTTACATCGCCAACTACCGGTCTGACATGCATGATATAAAATATTTTTAGTATATAGTTGTCATGCAATCATATCCTTAGACTACAGGAAGGTTTGATGTGTGTACTTTTTTTTATACTTGTACTTTTTGTTTACTTCTTGTTTACGTTTTGTTGATGTCTCTGTGTTGTTATTAAAGGGGTTGACTTTGTGTGGTTAACTTCAGCAGTTAACTACTTTTTTATAGAGCGTCTTTCTAGCATCTGCATCTGTTCTGCCATCTTCCTTCATAAAAATATGATGCAGTTAGGTGAAGCGTCTTAGTATTTTGAAATATTTATTGTTGTTATATTTTAGTTAATGTCCTTTCAGTGACAGCCAGTCAGCGTTGTCATGAGTCACATGACAATTACATTTAAGGTGATTGGTTCGAAAAAGACCTGTATCCAGGCCAACTTCCATCAGGATAAATAGGAATGCTAACGGATAGTTTTCTCTGGGTGTTACTGACCTCGTATCATTAGCCGGCGGGTCAGTTTAGCGCCATGAGATCCGTCAGCATTTTGCTGCCACACAAGCTTGTCGTTATCAGGAGCGGAAATGCTTCGTCCAGAGAGATGAGTGCCGCTTTGTGCTCGCCATAGACCTCCTGCTCTCTCTCTCTCTTTTTGTTGCTCTAACAAGCCCTGCTCAAGCTCCAGTGAAGCGAGAAATTGTAAACTCTGAGAGTGTAGGTAAAGATAAGGCCGTAGTGTGTGTCTCTCCCAGAGAGAGATCAGATAGCACACACCCACAGCAGGACACCAGCATCCCAGCCTCCTCCTCTAATCCACACACCTTTGTATTCACTTGCAAATCCTCCCGTCCCCATAAATATGTATTAGCACCTTAGACGCTCCTCAATAGATCCGATCAGATTTGGGTCTCTCTCACTCGTTTTGTTGCATTGTGTCCCGTTGCGTGAGCGTAGAAAGCATTTGAAGTCTTTCTGTGGTAATACACAGATACGGGATTGGATGTTGTGCTGCAGGTATTCAGGCGCACAGCGTGTTTTACGACTGTCGTTTATATAAAGACAGCACAGGAGTGAGAAAAAGTGCAAAGGGCTTTCACCTTCAAACAGAAAGAGGTAGATCAAGCTTTATCCGTGGTGCTGTTTGCTGATGCACGGGTGTATAACAGATGATGAGGCGTGACTGAGACCAAACATCAGACGATCGGGTGTGAAAGTTACAATAAATGCAAACAGGTTTCGTTTCTACTATAGTAAGTGGTAAGAATTCAATTATATCTCAGTTGGGTTCTGTTAGAAAGGGAGTGTATGTGTTACTATAAGGCCTATTCCTAGAAAATATTATGTAAGAATCTCTGCTGAAGTTTTAAGGAATCACATTTGTGGACAGTCATAACCACATCAGTGTTGTAAATCATAATGTTAAATAATAACCTTTTAATATTCATATTAATATATATACATGCACTGTTTGTTCATGTACTTTTCTTTTTTATATATATCACATCTATATACAATTGCGTATTTATTTTTATTGTTGTTAAATTTGTGATATTATACAATTCTCATCATGATTTTCAAAAAATAAAATTGGTTACACTTTATTTTAAGTGTCTTGTATTACAGTGTAATTATATATTGAAGAACTGAGTAATAATAGTTAACTACCTATACTTACTATAATGGTTAGGGTGTGGTTTAGGGTTAGTTACATGTAATCATACAAAATTTTTAGTAAATATAACTATTTTGTAAAATTGCACTGTAAAATAATGTTACCAAAAAACCTTCTGATTTCTATTTTTATTCTTAATTTAATTCTTGTATAATTGTACTGCATATACAGTGGGATGAGTGTTGTAGGTTGTATTATAAATCATACTACAAATGGATGTGTATGTAACAAATAACTTAGAAACAAATTCAGATTAGCTGTCGCCAAAAATAACCCACAACATAATATATGAAGAGTTTGGTTCCAAAATGAGAGAACTCATGTTTTTTATTATGTGATAATGTTTTATTGTGTTTCATTGTGTAAGTTAGCTGTATTTTGGTGTTATTATGGCTTAAATCAAAACCAACGGCAGTTTGATCGATATTAATATAAATGCACCATTAAAAAACATAATTTTTGAAAATGATCTCATTTTGGAAGCAAACTCTTCATATACTTTTTCTTTGGAGTATTGTGTTACAAGCATCGTTTGAGTGTCAATAAACCCAGCATATAACATTTAAATTGTTTGGAGAGTAAGTGGTCAGAGCACAAAAGTTTGTCAGAAACATTAAATATTATCACACACTTCACCGTGTGTATTTGAGGATGCATTGCTCAGTTGGTGACAGAACCTGTGTGTGTTTATATGAAGAAATAAGTGGTGCTCTGAGATAAAACTGTTTCCCAGTGGAGCAGCATCACCTGTCAAAGATGATCACAATACCCAGGAGAACACAGAACAGACAGACACGCTGTCATCATACAATTACGCCACCTATTACAACGCCACAACTGCACCTCACACACACACACACACACACGCACGCTTGCTATTCAGATCACTGTTAGTTTAACACTTAAAAGTGTCTGCTGCAATCTAGCTCTCCTCGTTCCTCTCTCTTTATCTCCCTCTGGCTTTTTATGAATATATAAATATCCACACAATCTGCGTATGCATTTCTTGTGTCATTTTGCCATCATCTCTCTGAAGGTGTCAATCTTTGCCTGGCTTATTTTTGTGCCTCTGTTCATTTTGCCTTTTGTACTCATGTTTGAAGATGAGTTCAGGACACTGGAATGTCTGGGTGGCGTACCTACAATTTTTTTTTACGTTTTGCCGTATGTAGGCTATAATATGCACAGTATGCTGTTATCATTTTCGGTATTCGTGGAACCAGGGGTGGATAAGGACTAAAAAGTGGCCCTCAGACATAATACACAAGCTTAACGATGCACAAATCATTCTATAACAGCACAGTTTAGAAACAAATGTTTCTAAGGACCTTTTAAAGACACGTTGCAAAGCCAATAAAACAACAAACATTGAACAGTAAAGGCCAGTGCAGTCTAATCATCTAACAGACATCAGAATTACATAAAAGCCTGCGTAAACATGTCAGTGTACTGCAGGATAATGTATTTGAACTGTTTTTTAATGACACTTTACTGACCGTGACATGTAACACAACTGAGTCAAAGATTCAAGTTTTACCCTGTTTTAAGTCTAAGGGTGGTGACTTTCCACTTATGACTAATTTCCAAGAATTTACTAAGATGCTGCCAAAAAGGTGTGACTAGACTTTGCTAGAAGCTCTTGTTTTATTACATGAAATATAAAGTCCAAAATCAACATACAAGTCTAAACAAAAGTGAACATTAAGAATTAGAAACGGAGAAGAGAGAAGAGAAACATTCACGCTTTGGGCTTAATAACTTCGTAGCTTCAATTAGCATCATACAACTGTACATTTAATAGTAATTTGCAATAAGCTGTATGCTATCGGTTATGTTTTCAGGCATGTTAAGTCGAATGGACATCAAACATCTTGCATTATGTGACAAACTACCTTAGTTTTCATTAAAACTGCAGCATTCACTAAAGTTAAGTAGTTTGCATCTCTTAAATCTTACCGTTTATCATTTTTGTGGTTATACAGATGGCTTTGTTATTTTTGACTTCCCATATTTCTCTACTTCAGTCATCAAACTGAATTCGCACTTGTGCTGTGTCTAAAATCGCATACTCTGACAGTACGTACTGAATTTGAATAAGTACATACCTTTAGGCCGTTAAACCAGTCCGTTCTCTATAGTATGAATACAAGCCATTTTATTACGATCATGTGATATGCTTTTTGACCTATGACGTATTAACAATAACCTATACATGAGAGTGATTAAAACCCAATTTAGTCACAAGAAATGTATTTATTGGCACTTGTATTAAAATTCGATTTACTTTTGAAATTTGATCGTTGCTCAGCTCCCGTGGCATCAAGGGATAGAGAAGTGTCCATCCGATCCACAATCACGAATCTCGGCGGAAGAAGTAGACCATTATGGGATTTTCTTGATTAATGTTTTTTGCATCATGAGGTTTCAGACATACTAATTCATGACTCATCTCATACTTCTTTTCGCCTACTATATAGTATGGAAGTAGGCGTTTTCGGATGCAGCATTGGTTTCTATTAGAGCCCGCCTACCGAACATCTGTCTTCCAGTCTTCTTCAATCTAATTAGCTGAAACGTCTGTCTTCTTCAGTTCAATTGGTATAAGTTCTGCTTGGCCTCTGTAATTTGATTGGCTAGAGTTCTCCAAACCCTGATTAATTGGCCAACCTTTTGACATTAAAGATCCCTACTACCGCTGCAGCTAGGGCACAGAAAACACAAATATAACAAATAAGCAAAATAAAATTTTACTATTATTATATTTTCTTTATATCCATACAATGGGCTGGCCCACATTGAGCGGCGGCCCAACGGGAAAACTCCTGGTCCAATTCTCACTGTTAACTAGCTGCTTATTGGCTGTTTTTCGTTACATATGAAGCATTTTTTTTTGTGCCTTATTCCACAAGACCCAAGCTCCTACCCAATACCTAAACTTAACAGCTGCCTTATACACAGTAATTTATTGAGGCAAAAGCCGTAATTAGTAGTTAAAAGTAAAAATGTAACCCTAATCTAAAGTGTGACCGTATCATAATCATAAAACTATATTTATGTGTAATGTACATGTTTTTACACTGCTAAGTAAGGCTGCACGATATATCGTTTTAGCATCGATATCGCGATGTACGCATGCGCAATAGTCACATCGCACGAGTTGAGATGCAGGGAAAGTTTTTTTTCTATATTTGCCTGATATAAAGTAATGAATTCTGATTTATAGGTGATTTTTTTTTACAAAGCACATGTTCACGTTTTTGACACGCAGCCTTTGCATGCGTGCGCATGATGAAATGAGCGAGGAACGGGAGAAAAGCACCGAAATGGACGACTTGGTCGCAAAAAGAAGCGCATCGTCAATTATTTGGAAATATTTTGGCTACAGAAAGGATGATGTTGACCAAAAACAGGTACTTTGTCGGGAGTGCCGTGCACAACACGCGGAAACACAACTAATTTGTTTGATCATTTAAGTCGGCACCACAGAGCTCTGTATGACGAGTGCAAAGCCAGATCTGATTGCCGTCCAAAGCAAAAAACTATTTCGGATGCGTTTGCCAGTGTTATACCATATGCAAAGGGTTCCAAGCAGTTCTGTATTTCTACACATCGCAATATATATCGCAGGAGAAAAAAATATCGCAATGTACGATTTTTTCAATATAGTGCAGCCCTACTGCTAAGACTAATATTATGCTTTGTTTTAAACGCATCCGAAATAGTTTTTTTAAATGTAGTGCAAAGTGTTTGCAAGATTTAAGGTTCAAAATTGCTGTATTTTCTAAATACCGTGCATGTTTGTATCTCCTCTTTGCCCCGCCTCTATGAAACATGCAGAATTTTTACAAAGCTCATGGCTCTGAAAAGCGAGGTGTGATATTATTGTCCAGTTAAACAGTGCGAAGTGATTGGTTGAATACTGCAAGCGTGTGACGGAAATGTAACGCCTCTTACCATATCTGGAACATCAGGTTCCAGAGCAATTGTGCTGACAGGTACGCCACCTTACTTGCGTATAAATTTGGGCGGTCATAGTCAAATCATACCACGAACTGACATATATTTGTGGGGGTGTGGTTACACGAGAGTTTCAGGCAGGTCTGAGTGAGCATTCGCTTTTAGATGGAATGGATCTTTTGTTCCCACACTTAAATTTTAGCAATTTTACGTGTGTCAAATACATGCATGGGCAACACACCAAAAAAGGTGGAAAACACAAATTCGCGCCATATGACTCCTTTAAATGTTGTTTTACACAGACAGTTTATTTCTGTAATTTGACTATAAAATAAACCATAAAATACTCTAAAAACGTTAAAAGCTCATTATTATTTATACTCATTATGTGGTGTCACAAATAAAACATGTTTTTTTTTTACAAAAGCGTACACTGCAATTTGTTTTCCGAAAACCTTGGGATTTTTTTCACCATAGTTTTATGGCAAATACCATATTAAATTTGGTTTCACAACACATAAAAGTGTGGGTAAAACATGGTTGATATTAATGCAGAAGTGCACTTATGATTTAACATCCTGTGTGACAGTTGAATTTGCTAATATAAGTGTCCATAAATGTCTTAACTGCCAAACGTTATGGCATTTATAAATCTATGTTTTAGTAGACAATGTTGTGTTTATACGGCACAGTATACAGTACTGTAATATTTCACTCTTTATGTTTACTCATAGTCTTCTCATCATCAAGTTGGCCTAAAAGGGTAGTTGCGGTTGTTATATTTCGATGCATGTATTAGTGAAATGGCTTCTGTAATGAGAATAACATTAACTGAACTTGACTCTGTGATGAATTCCAAAAAAAATAATGACCTGCATGGACAAATCATTTGTAATAAACACTGCAAATATTCAGTTTTGATTGAATGGTGACTGAAAACAGGTCCGACGTGTTCTGTTGATTTCACGTGTAGTAAATATGCATATGTGTTTATGATGCGTGTGTCGTATGATTAGTGTGATTGTGTGAGAGCTGGACAATCAGTATATGAACTTCAGACTTGAGTCATCACAGCGTGTTGCGGTCTGATGTATCAAATATTATTATTAACATCTAGTTAAACGGTCATTAATGAGTCATAACTAAACCGATCTTGAAGATTCGAGCTGTTTTCTTGCTGTTCTCCCCTCTGGCATCATTGAGTATGGGCTTTTTTCTCACACGCTGTGTGTATCTTGGCACAACCTCTGCCCATCCTCACTCACCTGTGTGAAGTTGTTCCCCAGATGCAGAGATGTCTTGCGTCAGTAACTACAGATTGGGCCGGTGTAAAGGACTTGGCCAGCAGATTGGATTTAACAAGCCAGATGGTTTGTAATTGTCTGATCAGTTCAGTGTTTGCAGGATTTTATGCCTTTCCTTATTATTTGTTTTGCCACTTATCATTTCCCATGCAAATTCAGCCATCCCTCAGCGGGGAAACACTGCGAGTGTCCATATGTCTGTCCACAAACACACACATACAGGCATCATGAATACATCGAGGCGGTTTTAGTGTCCTCCCTGGAGAAAGGGATCCATATGTTCCCGGGTCATTCTGTACGATTAGTGACGGAAATAATATCTGCAATTACACATTTCATAAATTTATAAAACTTGAACATTTTCAACAAAACTATGGTGATATATTCACAAACTTCTGTTTCTTCTATGTCACGAACAGACAATTTGATTGAATCATTTGTCATATATGTTACTAAAAGACATATTTATATTTCATTTGTCAAAAGAAACCTCTCAAAATGATTTGCTGGATCCGGGTTACCGTGTGTTATTAGTTTCTTTTGTTATCTGGGAATAACGAACCTGCAAATGTCGCGACTGGTCAATCAGAATCGAGCATTCCACGAGCTGTGTAATAAGCAAAAATATAATTTTTAAAAGAATTGAAAAGTATATATGCTGTTTGCAAGACGAAGAAACTTTTCTGCTACTTTTGTGATTTCGTGTTTGTCACAGTCATGTTTAACGAAGTCGGCATTTCTTTCTTCATACCCTTCGTCTGGTTACCACTGTAACCTGCGGTAATAATATCCCCTGCAATACTCCGGCTCTTCTGTGTATTGTATTTTTGGACATCCAGGAAAAGTTGACAAGTTAATATGAAGTCCACACACAGGTATTCATTTCCATCCACGCTATCATATGATTGATTTGCATTTTATGTTGAAATAGTTCTCGGCTGTCTCGGACTGAAATGCAATTTAGCCAGTGTAACACGTATGACATTTGATGGACCTTGAAAATGAGAGTGTGCTGGATCTTTATTAGTTGCACTAAGAGCACTTTAGTGAAGACATTTACCTTACACCTAAATCAAAAAGGCTTCAGAGGCTTCAGTATCTGTGCTCACTAACATGCTGGTGGTTCAGATTGTGTGGCCACTTGGTTGAGATAATTTGGAGAAAAACTTAATTGCAATATTTTTATGGTTTTGTATATAGAAATGTTTGTCATTCAGATATTTATGTGCTTCTTTATAAAAACTAGTATTTTGAAATGTAGCTCAATGGTCTGTAACTGTGCTTTTATTTTTTGTTTAGGTTTTATTTTTTCTGATAAACCTCACTTCTAATAACTGTTTTGCACTCTTTGCACTATAAGAAAGTATAAACACTCATATCTCCGTGTAAGAGATCCACCCTGTTTGTTCAACACTGGAACAAACCTCAACCCATTTTTTACATGTTTAAGTTTAGTTGTACTGACTTCCAAAAGTTGAAATAACTTGAATAATTTTGGACGAATCAATTGGATTAAAACAATAAATCAAGTTTAGTCAAAGTCCGTTTACGGTAGTCGTGTGGCCATGTTTGCAAGACCTCTGGGCAGATATTTACATCATAACAAGTCCACAGTCCGGTCTACTTGAATGGAGGCAGATATTTCTAAAATCACTGCCAAAAATCATAACTAAACGGCATATTTCTGATCAATAATTAAACGTGTCATGAACTGAATCATACCTTTGGTTTTTATAGCTTAAATTGAGATTTTTTTTTTTTTGTCTGAACAGGCTGGCAAGTGCCTCAAGAGACCCCCGCCCCTTTATTGATTATTGATTGATAATTGGCTCTTTTTACTGGAAGGCGGACTTATTGAGCATATGACCCTCGCGATTGGTTGTGGCGCATCTTGTTAATATTGGTTTAGCTGACTAGTCAAACCATTTTCTACAATGAACATGTGTCTTTCTTTTGTGTTATCTTGAACAGCTTCGCCGAAACAAATGCAAATTTGAAAAAGTCCTTTAAAAGTAAACTCGACACAAAGACTTCCTGTGAAGTAACTCCATGACCTCTGACCCGCTCACCACGACAGCCACTTGCTGGCTATAAAAATGCATCTTAACTTTGATTTCAGGAAGTCTCTTGAAATTTCCTTTAACTGCTCACTTTCAGCTTTTTCACATTATAGCCCACCTCTCCTCCACCAATCAGCTGCGAGCAGCGTGGCTCGTACTTGGCGCCCTGCAGTCGTGTGGCTTAATTCCCGTGGCATTTGAAGTGGGCTAGAGAGTTTCTCCTGGAGCTAAAGGGTTAACCCTTCACTCGGCGCTCCGCTCCTGGCTTTGTCACTCTGTTCTTTATGTGGATAATTAAGTCACTTTAAAGCGATCTTTTGTTTCTTTTCTTAGGTGTGTAATGAGTACGATCGCTTTTACATGCACCCAATCAGAAACAGCTAATCTGACCATATTGTTAGACAAGTGTGTTCCTTACTGCTCTCTGCCACAGGAGATGTAATCTGAAACAATTATGCCAATCCCTCGGAACAGTATGGTGCGGGTAAGTAGCTTGTTTTCCACCTTCGTCAGGTTACATTCAATGGCCTCTGGAATGACACCGTTTAGACTGCGAGCCGGGGGAGTTGGAGGGGAGTTTGTCAAAGTTTATCCAACTTCTTGGCGGCTTGCGTTTCATTCGGGAGGTAATTTTTTTATTTTTTTTGCCAGCAATAAGTGTTTTTTCTCCAATGATTCTCAACTGCTTTTGCCTCAGATTTGACATCAGATGTCATGCATACAGTATCAATGATCATACAACTGTAAGCAAAACCGTAACGAGTAAAAACAGAACGTTATGAATAATACCGTAAATCGCAATTTGTCTCAATATTTGAAAAGCACAGTGTTTTTCCGTTCCTTAAGAAAAACAGAATTTGGCCAAAAGTTGTGTTATGAGAGCTCCCTGTATATGTGTTATTACACAAGTTTTGGGTTCCATGAATACGTGCTGGTTTCGTTATGCAATGCTAAAACATCAATTATTCGGGTTGGTGGTCTTATTTTTCTGTTGTTTGATTGCATAAAATGTATGATACATTTCTAAAATTTCATAAAATGGCACATAATCTGTGCCCCCCGGATCTATCTTTGGACCCCCTGGAGACCACGGCCCCCCTGTTTGAGAGCCAATGCTCTAGTGACCTACAAGTGACAAGTAGTGGACTGTTGAAATAAGGTGTTACTGTTAATTTCATAAAAGAATTCAAGGAAGTCGAACATGTCTGAAAGAGTGACAGATAGAGGGAGATCTTGTCCATATCTCAAGCCCTATAAAATCCCTCCCACTTAAGTTTTTCAGCCCACTCCTCTGAAACAGCCCCTTCTGTTGACGCAGACCCATTCTTTCCCTAAGCCAGGGAAATGTGACAGACGACGTCCAACAGGATCTTAAATATCACCCACAGGAAGTGGACTCAAGGTTGTAGAGGACTGCTGCCTACCAGGGGCAGATTCAGCTCCCCGTTGAGCCCTTAAATTTTATCACTCCCGGTATTTGTCCTCAATGGCAAATTAACAGCCTTCGCCCTACGCTCGGATTTCCTTTCAGGAGACAGAGCTTAAATTCTTTCTAACTACCCCGAATTTACTACCATTCTGCTTTTCACGGGACAGAACGAATACCGGGACTAAAGGAGAGGAGATAAAAATTTATGGTATCTTGCAATTTAATGGTTGAAAAGATGCAATTTGAAAGATCATAAATTGTGAAGGAGCGCACGCTCCATTGAGCTTGATTCAGTGCTTGCTGTTAGAAGTTGATTTGCGAGTGTCTGCGGCGTGTGATTAACGGCCCGATGAGCCCGAGCGCCGCTAACCGCGTTACCACTAATGCTGCTCATTAGAATAAATAAAATAAATTGACTGCGGCTCTATGAAAACTCTGTAATGGTTAAAAATCAAAGAACGTCACCCGCCGGCCCGTACCGAGATCCTGATGCCCGTCGTCACCTCTGTCGCCGGCAGGGGCCCGGCTGTACGACCCCTGCTGAGGGACGGAGGAAATACGGCCGGTGGGGAGGATAGACGATTGTTTAGTTGACTGGTAATGGTGTGTCAGGGGCCTTTTCGCTCTGAATGCGATTTGCGGAGAGGGGGTGGCGGTTTGTGCGCTTATAATGCATAAAATTGCATTTCAAGCTGATAATCGGTGGGCAGAAAGAATCTGTGAGTGTATGTGAGGCCGTCGCTGTTGTTTCCGCCGGGCTTTGGCGCTGGCACCCTCACAGCTGTCACTCATTTGCACGGGGAACGGGCGTTCAGACGGTGCCGTTAGAAGGGATTGTTCAGGATGATGGACTTGTTGCTCTTGTACAGATGATGTGGGGGCTCAAGGTAGACATCGAATTATTTAAAGAGGAGTGGAAATAGACTGCGGAGACAAATTTATTTTGACTGAAAGAGTTTCTTAAGGTTAAAAGTCATGGAGGGTAAGATTGTACATCCTAATCTTGAAAGAATAAAAAAAATCAAGATATAACTCAAGTTAAAACGTTTTTAGACACATTCCTGCAGATTCTCTGTGCAGAATATTTGTGCAGTCAGACGAAAGGTGCCGCTGAGATCCTGGAACATGTGCTTTACTCGTGGAGCTCTCGGCAGGTTTCCAGCCTCACCAAACACTCCCATAAACTTCTGTTTCTATCTATCACATCACCACTCAGAAACAAGCAGCTCTACTTATGACTTTACCCAGGGAAAAGTTTGGTGAAATTGTTTTTTATTGTCATAACACTGTTTAGAGCATAAGAAACAAAAAGGACAACCTTTTTGAAAAATTATATTTTATCCACTGTGTGAGATTTTTCTTTCATTAATCCATTTTTAGGTTTTCTTTAACCAAACACTGTACAAAGATGATTCTCAACTGTGTTATGAAAGTTATAAAAAACAATTTGATGTATTATTTTCTTTTATACAATTTATATAATGGCCATAAATGAGTAGTCCAATTGTATGCAATAAAGATACATTGTATCTAATTGCATATTGATGTAACAACAGTAATTCATTCTCGTTAGAATATTCAATATTTCTTATTTCTGTGCTTGATTCTCCAAAAATCCCTTATTGACATGCACAAGAGCAGAAGAAAAAAATCGATGTCCTGTTTCATAACAGAAAGTCATATTTGGAAACCTGAGATGGTCATTTACAACCAACAATTACGAATCATTTCAATATTATTGTGAGGCAGACGAGTAGGCTGCATAAGATATGCAAGCAAGCTGTTTCACTTGAAATAAAGAAGTTGATCTTTTCTGTGGGAAAATACGGGTTTTAGATTAAAAGGTTAATTAAGTAAAAAGAACTTGCTTAGCAAGTAAACAGATCAAATACTGAGTAATGTTCCCAGTGCTGTATTTTCCTTCTTTATACACTATGTGCTTGTGGTGCCATTTAGAACAACATGAGTAAATGTGTGATGGAGGAAGGCGCTATACTGTCCCAGTGTTGTGTGTGTTGTGTCCCTGAGGTGTTTGTCGTCGCCGTTGTTGCGCTTTTCAGAAATCCTGCGGTTGCGCCGCAACATTTACGCGATACACCTCTGTTGAAATGGCGCGACGATATTCCATGAGAGAATTTCAGGACACCCTGAAGTAATTAATGAAGAATCCATTTCAAATTTATGTTTTGTCCCTTTGCGGATTTCCCCGGATATTTCCTTTCAAACGGAGAACAATGTGCTCAATGACTCGATTATGTTTGTTTGTGTTTATTATGTCGGCTGTGCTGTAAATAAGCCATGTTCATCGGTTGCCAGCCTAAAACTTCATATCTGAAGGCTGCCAAATGACGGGGTCAGACGGAGCGGTGACACAAACCATGCTGAGCTCCATTCTGTCTTCTGTTCCGTGGCATTTGCACACGAGAAGACAATGGCACGTAAAAACCGAGGGGCTAGTTCATTCAGAGTTTTCAGAGCTCATTCACACACGTTTGTTAGTCAGATATCAGAATGAGAGCTTCAGGCTTATTGTGTGGAAGACGCAGGGCTTATGAATGCTGTTTTGTTTTACACCACAATCTGAATCCGAGAGGAGCGTGAATATAATGTCATTGTTTGAGATTTCTTCCCTTTGGGATGTGGAGCTGTAGACACTGCAATAATGTGTTTTACACTCCTGTTTGTGTGTCTCTAATTTTGCCAAATGTTTTTGCTTTTATATTCTTTCTACGAAGCTGCTTTGAAACAATGTGGATTGTAAAGCACAATACCAAAAAGGTTTATATTTAACTAACCTGTTCAATAACTCGTCGAGTCAACCATAATACTTTTGGAGAGGAAAAAATTGCAGACACATAGTATACCTCCCACAATACATCTCTAATTTAAAGGTCCAGTGTGTCATTTTTTTGAGGATCTATGCAATATAAAATTCATAACTATGTGAGCATATAGACCTTACATAATGAAGACAGATGTCTTTATTATCTTAGAATGAGCTATTTAGTATGGAATTGGCAATGTTGTTTCTACAGTAGCCCTAAACTGACAAACTGCTCCTCAGAACGCGTCTCATAAATACGTTATTTCCTTCAGCAAACAAGACCATATCTTAGACCTCGAAAGGGAGGGGTGGAGTGAGCAGTTGGTTGCAATTCGCTACCTCACCCCAAGATGCAGCTAAATTTCATAAACTGAACCATTTTTGAAGAATGGGAACGGGAATTTTTAGTTCTCATATCTTCTTGGTTGGATACATTTTTGGGAGATATGGTCAATTGATTAAGTTGAAATGTGTGTTTAGGTTGTCTCATCGATATGTCTTTACATTAAAAAGCAGCTTCAATGTTGGTTGGACTTGAGAGTCAGATTTCGTGTCCACATTCTGTATTCTGTACTATTTCATATTTATATTGCGTTATTTGGCAAAAAGGATCGCTATTTTGCACTGAACAATGACGTCATTGCCAACAGAATCAGATACCTATATGTACTTACATAGGTGTCCACATGTTGGAAATGTCTCCCCATATTTGGAAGGGACACCAAAATAATCCAAGTAAATTACACATAAAATATTTAACACAGGGGGGCACGGTGGCTTAGTGGTTAGCACGTTCGCCTCACACCTCCAGGGTTGGGGGTTCGATTCCTGCTTCCGACTTGTGTGTGTGGAGTTTGCATGTTCTCCCCGTGCCTCGGGGGGTTTCCTCCGGGTGCTCCGGTTTCCTCCCCTGGTCCAAAGACATGCATGGTGGGTTGATTGGCATCTCTGGAAAAATTGTGAGTGCGTGAGTGCGTGAGTGAATGAGTGTGTGTGTGTGCCCTGCGATGGGTTGGCACTCCATCCAGGGTGTATCCTGCCTTGATGCCCGATGACTCCTGAGATAGGCACAGGCTCCCCGTGACCCGAGGTAGTTCGGATAAGCGGTAGAAAATGGAATGGGAATATTAAACACAATTAGATAAAAAATGAGTCTTTAATATTCACTAGAATGCAAAGGCCATACACAAAAGACATCCTACAGGCACATATGAAATCATAGACCAATGTGGCTATTTCTTAAAAAAAAAACGTTTATCGATAAAGGTACATACTCATTTATTAGCTTTAATAATGATGTCTTCAGAACATTCAGGTCATCCTTCAAATAGTCTTCTCCTCAGATGTCACGCCCACGGACCGTTGGCTGAACGTCTGATGCATAAGATGCATTTTTTGGGAAATACTTCAGCACGTTCGAGGTCATCATCTGATTGGTTGAAATTTACAGGTATAAGTATTCAACACAATCGACTTAATGCTTAGTTCTTCGAAGTATGCGAGGTTCACGGCATAAAGTCATAATCATTGTTGTTTCTGTTAACTTTTGACACGTTCGTGAATTTACACCGGTCTGTTACTGCGGGGACATTTCCACACCTCTAAACATCATGCGACACAAAAGGAAACGTGATTGATTGCTTTACCTGTCAGTCACAAGGCCTCTTGGGCGGGCCTTGGCCAAAGAAAGCTTTGATAAGTTCCAGAACTTCGGTATGAAGGTCTGGCTACACGAGACTACCCTTCAAATAATGTCATCCTCTAATAAATTCCAGTCTATACACTTTCTCCTCCATCCCAATTCTTCATTCAGTTTCTCTGTCAATATCTTCCATAAGTCTGCACTTTGTCTTAGCAAAGATGAAGAGACTTGTGAAACTCAAGTCTAACAAATTTCGAGCATCACATCACATTGAAACCCGTCACAGGTCAGTCTTTCCTTGTGGAGTCATGTGCCGTTATTTCACCGTAGTTCGACCCGTGCCTCGTTTGTTACCTACAGCAAAGCGTATATGAATGTATAATGAAGCGTAATGATAGCGGCACGTGTTCTCTATAGCAGAGTCGGTTTCACTGGAGGTCAGAGCCTGTCGTCAGGTAACACAGAGGAGCGCCGGGGCGGAGGAGGTGGGGTGACGGGTTGAGAGGGACTTCCATTCTAATAGCACCTCGCTCCAAACTTTAACCAACACTCTCCTCATCACAGTGAAGTGGCGGGAGGACGCGTGCGGAGGGGGGGCGCAGGTCAGCGGCGCCGTGAATAGACCTCATCAGTGAGGGCCAGAGATCAAATCCTCGCATTACTGGAAGCACAGTCACCTCCACGACCCTGGCAATATCGCACGCCTAACGCAATTATTTGCAATCAGCAAATGTGCGATTCATTATAAAAGATTTCTTACCCCGATATAATTTGCTATTGTTCGGCGGGGGGAAAAGCCACACAAAGGGCCTTTTTAAGTGTTATTGTAGAGAGCGGAGGCCTTTGTTTAAGACACTTTCATATCGCGGTAGTTAAAGTCTGATTAAAGTCTGAAACGGTGAGATGAAAATGAGCTCGTGTAATGTAGCGAGTCTTGCTGCGAAGGAAATGGCTGGTGTTCTTGTACACACTCTCTATTGAACTGATTTGTAAATAGACTTTTTGACAAAAATCCTACAATTTCCGTGTCACTTTTCCCGCCGGTGTATTTTCACCTGATTGTAGGCGAGAGAACTGCCGAGATATAATCAGACGCTGTGTTTATGGGAAAGTTTTGCGTCGGAGAGACTTTAGGAATGCTTAGGATTAGATTTGCCAATGTAAATATCAGACTCGCGCCGGAAGAAATGGGCCGCCGTTTCCATACCCCTTATATTATGTTTTCTTTATACGTCCTTTTATTTAAGTGTTTTCTTCAAATGCTTCTGGAATGACATGATATTTGTCTGTAACATTTCAATGTTGGAGTGACATGATGTTTGTCCTCAGCATTTGCTTTGGCATTTCAATTCGGCACAAACGGTTCAGACAAACTTCCAGCGTGACTTAATGTGTAAATGCGTCTGTAATGTGCAGATTAATGCTGGATTTATGTGTGTGTGTGTGTGCTCTGGGGTTAAACGTGTCTGTTGTTGTGCGTTTAAGTTAAAAACTCTCTATCGTTCTGGTTTTGCTCGTGTGCCTCATTACAGAGAACAAATATCTGCCTCATTTGCATATTTCTCAATCTCTATCCGTGTGAGTCTCCCGCATAATGCTTCCGTGCAGATTGTAATGCAATTATGTTTTTTTAAAGCTTAATGCAATGCAAACAAATGAGAGGGAACAACAAATCGTTTTGAACTGTAAGCGAATAGCGAATCTCTTGTTGTTATTTTACATTATATGGTCATCATTTGATAGAAAGTTAACCATTAAACCCATTTAAAGTCTGAAAAGAATTTGATGAGAAGCGTTCCTGGGAAATCTAAGCACACTTTGAGGCTTTGATGAGTTCTCTTCTGAAGGAGAAACATATGGGGTTATTTTCTCTGATATATAGTTTTCAGGAGAAATGCATTAAAGATCATTCTAACTTTTTATTTGTGTTTGTAAAACCATCAACGATATTACACATTTTTTTTTTGTTATTCAGTTTCTCTAGCATGTCTTGTATCTCAAGGGTTTTAGTTTGGTGAAATGTTGGTGGTGTCAGCTATCATCACATATGTTAATAGCTAATATCAGTAGAAATGAGTTTGAGAAAGTGTGTTTGAGAATCTGTCAACACAAACAATACACAGTTCTACTATGAATACAGCAAAGATTTCACTGTCTTTGACTAACTTTAATTCAGAAATCTGCTAAATTTAAAGTTAAGAAAGCAGAACAATAAAAAGGAATATATAAGATATCTCTAGCAAATCTTGCAAGTTGTGAGTTAAATTATAATTATTAATAAATAATAGTTTATGAAGAAGATTTTGTTATTTCCTTATCCAAACCTGAATGACTTTCTTGCAACACAAAGCTTCGGTTTTCATAAATTTTTACTGTATGAGTAAAAGAGTGGCAACTTTCCTCAGAATGTTTATTCTATTAAAAATGTCCTAAAGGTTCCCAACCACACAAGTGTGACAAAATAAAAGACTTTGTTTCAATGACACTTATCCTTTAAATCACAAGAGTCTCAATGCCAGCCGGAGTCAAATCACTGTAAACACATCCTGTAAAAAACGCCAAAGTTTTCTGCTGTAAATGTAGTTTTTTTCCTGTTTCCGTTTTTCCCACCGTATTCCAAAAATACTTTAAAAAATCTGTTAATAAAGCAACAAAATTTCATAAAATGACAAAAAAATTGACATAAATCTGTCTTTTTTTACAGAGTACAGTATCTCAAAATGAACTCAAACACATGAATTTTACTGATCAGTTGGTCTCATTTGCATCTTTTTCTATTTCTCCGAAAGCCATCTAAGTGCAAAGAATTTCTGACACAAAGCTGATATTTCCTTAAAAGAGAACAGAGGAGTCTATCAGATCTCCTCAATAGTGTGTATTTTAACATTATGTGTCTATCGGATTTGATTTTAAATTCATCCAGCAGTACATAAACACTCATCCAACTACGATCATACAGCTTCGGTTCAAGGTTAAAAACTGTGTGTATTTCAGTCCAAGAAAAAGAACACAAGAATTCAGAGTGTGCGTGTGTATGTGTGCGTGCGTGAGTGTGTCGAGGCCCGGCGGTGCCCGCAGTGTTACGGGGACGTGTGTGGGAGGGGAGCGCCTGTCAAGAGAGCTCATGGAAAGATAACAATAAATGTCTAATAATGACAGTTAATGAGCTTGATTAAGTTGATTTGTTATGGAAAAAAAGAGTGAGGGCAGAGGAGAGGCATGTAGCCACCGTAATAAGAGATTCGTTTTAATAGATACAAATTCAGTGGGGTTTTGAAACACAATGGGGCTGCATGGAAAATTAGCGAGAAGCACAAAGGGACACCAGATTAATTCTGTCACCGACATATTCCTGATAATTGCAGCAGCCGCCTCATGTCTGAGTTCACCTGACGCTTATCACTGTATGATTTGTATTATTTTATTCCCTTCTTTTGCGAGACCGTGACATCGGGAGGCCAGACACGTAGCGGTGAAGTTTATACGTTTGTCATTTATCTTTCATATCATCCTTGAGCAAAGTTGTAGTTCGGTGACATTTGAAGCGATGTCACATCGCGCTGTATAATTATGTTTGTTTTTTCTCCATGCTCAGGAACTATTGTATACGTGTTCTATTATACATTTTACCTGCCTTCCATCTCACCAAATGCATAAAGGCTCCAGGAGACCTCGCGCAATGCCTTCGTAAATATCTTTCTTGCAACTTGCAGGGAAGTTTCATGGAAGGCGTCTGAATGTGATACTTTTCCGTCTGTGTGTGACCTTTGGGGAGGGTTAATTAGGATAAAACCTGTTGAGAGATTTTTCCAATGAGCGTTTTGAGATTCAGTGTATTCTGAGGATTCAAATGGTTCTTATATTCCCCGCAGCAGTGTGTGTGTGTGTGTGTGTCTCCAGAGGGACTGCTGCTTTAATTGAATACATTAAAGGACGAGAGAGCTCTAGGCTTTATTTATTTGCTTGCTGTCTCAGACTTGTTTAAATGAGACCCACTGCTGCTTCTGCTGAGCTCTGCTCCTCCGGGTGATGCTCTCTGGGTAAACACTCGCTGTTTAGCTCTGCCATCAGAGTCGTGTTCCTGTTATCCAAAATGTTATTTATAAATGTTTCACCCTTGAGCCACGCTTTGGCAGCCCGTAAAATGGTGAAAAGCGGCTTTAACACATCATGGTGGAGATGCTGTGCTCTTTTGGAGGAGTAGTTAAAATGTGTGCCGTTATTTTGATGTCCTTAAAGAGAGCTTCCACCAAAAAAATCATTCTTATCTCAAAAATGAAACGGCTTCACATGCTTCACAACTCTTACCTGGTGGAACATCCTTCTGAACTCAGTCCAGTCAACCACGTCTCACAACAATAAAAAACTACTTAAAACCCATCTCTTCTGTGAATACTTCTGTGAAAAAACACTAACGCTCTCTTTCTCTTAACAGGTCTAGCTTTTGATGAAACTAGTAGCTTTATATTAGCATCCTTTGTATTATTGCTTCTGTATGACATATCGCTTATTGCTCCCTGTACTCTCTGTAAGTCGCTTTGAAGCGTCGGCTAAATGACTAAATGTAAATTTATTCTTTCTTATAACTTCTTATAACTTTCTTAAAACTTATTTTGGCATGAGTGGTATCAGAGTTGGCACAACAAAAGAGGTGATGGACTTCTCAGATGTTTCTCCTATCATTGCTTGAGAGAAAGGAAATCGAAAGAGAGTGTCATTTTTCAAATTCGTGAAGAGTATTAAGGTGTATAAATAAATGTTTATTAAGTATGATACCCAATGAGTATTAAGGTGTATAAATAAATGTTTTAGAGGTCAAATAATCTGGATTTGGGTAAATTTGATGAGAAATGTTGAGTTCATATTGAGATCTTCAATAATGTTGACTTTTGATTGCACACTTGACATATCTGAGGTCAGATTGAGACATAGTTGACATCTATTCTGAATGGATTGAGACATCTGCTTCTTTTCTAGGGGAAATATCTGAGACAGATGAGATTGATGGAAAAACTCCTTTTGATTTCCATTTAATCTCATCGGAGATTTCATTGAGATGTTAAAGAGATCTCATCTGTGAAATACAGTATCTGTTTTATAGGATGAAAGATATATGAGTATATATGTGAAGGATATACTGTATAGAAGTCATCATTTGTATTTCAGCGTTGGACATTCCTTCAACTAGAATGCTGCATGTCCTCTCTTAAAGTGATTTGTTTCAATTTTTCTTAGTGATAGTTAAAAATAGTTTTCACCCAAAAATGAAAATGATGTAATTATTTACTCTTACTATTATAATACTCTTGTCATTTCAAACCTTTATGACTTTCTTTCTCCTGCAGAACACAAAAGAAGATATTTTGTAGAAAGTTGGTAACCGAACAGCACTGGACCCCGTTCACTTTCTTGTATGGACACAAAACCAATGCAAGTGAATGGGGAGCAGTTAACAACATTCTTCAAAATGTCTTCTTTTGTTTTCTGCAAATGATAGAAAGTCATACAAGTTTGAAATGTCTAGAGGTGGATTAAATGATGACAGAATTTGTTTTGGGGTGAACTGTCACTTTAAAAACTTGTCTATTGTTATTTTTTAAGGTAAACAGATGAATAGGCCCTCGAAAATATAGTCATCAGATGGAAATTCAGGGTAGTCGGATATTGAAAAGTTTAGAGGCCAGAGAATGTGTATGTGTGTGGGCTGTGAAATGGCTGATTTGTGCTTTACCGTGAGGTCATAATTCACTGCTGTCTCCCCGACATCCGCCACATTTATCACCCCTCACCACAAAACTTAGGCACCACACACGTGCACATAAACAGCCGCTCGCCAATCCATCTTACCACAGCTAATGAATGCATGTCACAGCGTGCTATGCCTCATTTTTGTCATTTTCTAGTCCACTGAATGTTTTGTACTTTTGTGAAACTCTCGGAGTCTTTGACAGGTAATTCACGTGTCTTTAGAGGGCCAGAGTCTCAGGATTGTGTGGGTTGTTGAAATTAAGCTAATCATGCCTTTATATCTGGAGCAGGTGAGAGAGGAGAAGGCTGTTCTTGAGATTTTTCTTGCCTACAATACGTTTAATCAATATTCTGAGAGTGATAATGGCTTGTAAATGCATCTTAAAGACATGTATAGAGCCTTCACTGAGAAAGATCCCTAATCACACACACATTGGCGCAGTGACATTTCTGAAAGCATCAGAATATTCACCACGATGACATGAAGGCTAGGCCTTGATTTTATCCATCATAAATTGATTGAACCCTCACATATAAAAGAAAAATCACAGATCTCTTTAATATCGCAATTATTTTCGTAAGATGTCTGTGAGTTTAAATGGAGAACAAACGGAAACTTTTGCTTAACTGGACAGCTCGTAAAAAATGTCATTATTTTCTCACCCTCAAGTTGTTTGAAACATGTTTAGATTTCTTTGTTCTTTTAACCCATAGAAAGATATTTGGAAGAATGTTTGTAACCAAACAGTTCTGGCCACTATTGACTCCCATAGTAGAAACAATTGCTATGAAAGTCAATAGTGCCCCAGAACTGTTTGGTTTTTCACATTCTTCAAAATATCTTCTTTTGTGTTCAGTAAAAGAATGAAGTGGATACGGGTTTGAAACAACTTGAGGGTGAACGATCCCTTTAAATGTCTCGAGTCGAGTTCCGGAAGAGATGTCAAACTGAGCTCAGATTTGTAAAGTCTGCAAAGTCAATATTACTGAAGATCTCAATATAAACTGAAACCAAATTGACCCAAATCCAGTTTCATTTATCTTTACAAACTACAATTACAGTCTTATTTGTTCCTTTTGTCATTTCTCCGGAGCAGTTTTGGAAAAACATTTGAGGCTTAAGTGAGTTGATACTTGAATAAAACACAACTTCATGAAATCATTTGCGCTATAAACGAACATCTCAGCAATACAAAGATTCTTCTGGGCTGGAACTGTTCTTTTTTTGTTATTTGATAGTTGTTGTCTTTAAATATGCAATAATTGTTCTGCCCAAAAGCATGACACTAAAACAATGTTTGGTCCAGGTGATATCAGCCAACTTTTATGTTTTGGATTTAGTTTAAAGACAAATCCGAACTTTATTTTTTTATAAGATAAATCAATAATTCCAGGAATGTTAATGAAAAGCTACAAGTTCCATAAAAAAACAAATATGGCCTGTTGATTTAAAACACTTCATCTGAAACTGTAATGGATCTTGAACCCAACAATCTTATTGTTTTATATTTTGATTCCGAAACTGAAACCAGCAGATGTGTACCACAACACTTCCAGAAATGTTGGTGTTTATCCTTTCAGACTAATTCAAAGCTTTCTTATGTGTATAGATCTGAGACAGACCTGATACACAAAACCTGCGTTCCGTTCCCCGCAAGAGGCCTTTGAACACTCATGCCGGTGTCCACACTTCCCTTCGTGTATGTGTCATAAAGTACAGCAATTTAAGAGCTGACATTCTTTTTAGTGAGCAACAGTGGGCAGATCCCTGAACTTGGTGATTAAGGGGAAAAGTGTGACGCATTTATACGGCGAGCGTGTTTGATAATGAATAAAGATTCAAGCTTTAGACCCAAATGTGATTTTTTTGTACCGACTGTGGCTAATGTAGGCAGCGTTTAATCACCCTCGATGACAGCAGAGAGCGCCTTCATTTAACCTTCGCTGAAGATCATGAATTCTAACGTTTTTAATTGGATACATCATTTAACTGAGGGAACGGAGCAAATTTTGTGCAATTCAAAGCGCTGTGATTGACAGGCAGGGGCAGTAAGGCCTGCCACAATTAAAGAATATCTCTGTTCACTGCCCTTGTCACCACACACACACACACGTGTGATATCGCTCTGTTTGATCATTGAGATGCAACAACATTACTAACCTTACCTTGTTTTGAAAGGTGCCGAGAGGTGAATGAGATCTTCAGGCGAGGGAGGTGGTAACCTAAGAGCTGCTGACACGCGCTCAGTTTGACCTGACAGCTGTAAGACATCAATTAAACCTTATACAGTCGTAGCCGTCAACACTCTTCCATCTACAGAACTAAGCAAAAATGTCTTTATAACCAAACATTGAAATATATTAACTAGAGAAGCATGGATATAACATTTCTCCACCGATACCAATAACCGATTATTCCGAGTGATATCTGCCGATACCGATTCTGAAGGTTGTTATTTATTCAAATAAAGACTATTAATATTAAACATCAAACTGGTGATGTTTCTTAACATTTTCTATATACAGAACACAAATTCATTGCATTTTCCTGTTCTCTTTTGATTGACAGGACATATCAGCCCCGATCATCGACAGATTATTGGCCGATATATCGGTGCATCTCTAATATTAACATTCACTGTGTAGAAAAAACAATAAGTATAATCGCTCCTCTTCAAGCAAATGAAAACTTTAGCTTGAGTCTGCAGGGTTTTATCTGAAAGTCAATCTCACAAATATAAGAGTTTCAGAACTGAGAAACTGAGCTCAGATTGATGAGTCAAGTCTGCAATCAAAAGTCAATGTTTGTTAGGATCCGACAATATTTGGCTTAGATAAAACTATTAAAAAATCTGGAATCTGATGGTGCACAAAATTGGAAAATTTTGAAAATGGCCCATTGCAGGCCGTTGCCAAGAAGAAAAAGATTTGTTTTAACGCTCTCTTTCGGCTTACTGCTGTAATGACATTGTGGTGGGTAGATGAACCCAAAAGTAGAAATTCTAAGCTTTATATAGATACCACACTCGAGTATATAATTTCCAGAGCGGTGGCAGTGAGTGAAGTTTGTAGACGTGTTTCCTGGCATTTTTGTTCGCGATTTTGCTTCATCCACTCACTAAATATATTTATTATATAATATATTTATAAACATTTTCATTGAAGTTATCTTCCTGATCTTTAAATAATATCCTAATGATTTTTGGAAATCAATAGCCAAATTTTGCCACATACTCTACACTGTAAAACTTTCCTGTAGTTTTGCAGCAGGTTTTCCAGTAGATTTAATTAACAATTTTGTTTTAAACATAAACTCACCTAGTTCTTATTAGGTCACTTTTCTTGTTATTTAAATGCATCTCAATTGAAGAAGTTTTGAATATTTTTACTAGAAAACAAAGCAAAACTGCTAAGCAAGAATGTCTTTCGATTGTTGCAGTGTTGCTAATGCCAGTAATGAAACCAGTCCCTTCTTGGTCATTTTTAATCTCAAAAGTCAAAGTGTGTTCATTTTGATTAAAGTAAAGTTGAAAAATATTAATTGCAATACTAATTGTTAAAAAAGTATTGAAAGAATTAAAAAGTAATTGAATCTACAGTAAGTTACTGGCAAACCTGCTACAAAACTACAGCAAAGTTTAACTTGGCTTTTGCCACAAATATTCCCGTGCTATCCTTAAGATCCAGGGTCACATATAAACTCAAACATTTCCTATCAAATTGACCTAAATCCTGCTTCTTTTACCTTTACAATCTACATTAATCTCACACATCCACACTCATTCATATATTTGCACAATTGTTTCACTTCTTTCTGTGTTTATTTTTCATCAACATTTTAAGGAGAAATTAAATGAAACGCAACCGCGATCCCTTTGAAAAAGCAATTTTTAATGAGTAAAATATTTCTCTTGGTTGGTAGCACATCATTCAAAATATAATTCTTAATCACATGTCAAGCATTTCAGCATCCGTCTAATTTGTCCGACTAAAACATTTTGAAAAATAATGAAGCATTTGAATAACCGTACGGCCTTTGTTGCCAACAAGAACAAGATCTGAGACCTGAGATCATTCTTCCTTTAAATGAATTGATAAGTCATTTTGATTGTTATCACAACAACGGACGATCACACTGTTTGCTGTATTCTGTTCTGTTCAAATGCATGTTTTCTGCTGTCCACGTTTAAATCACACCTGTGATTATTTTTGTTGGAGAATCACCGTCTCGGACCGTTATACCCAGCGATCTCACATCACTCCTAATTGAAATGTTTTACAGTCGCGAGCTTGTTCCTCGATTTCTGTGTGTAATGACTTTGTCTTTTGCCCTTCTGTCGTCTGTCTGTCGCCCCACGATGAGTCCATAACTGTGTCAAGTGGCTGCTGGTGAAATGCATTTGCAGACACCTAATTGTTTTCTTGCCTCTGAGAGCTGAGAAATTAATGTGTGTAACAGTCTGCTCCTCTGTGACAGAACCTAACCAGCCAGAGCATGTTTGCTTAAAGAATCAAGCTCCAGGGTGTAATTTCATATTTTGCAATTACATTTTTTTCCTGTGACAATTTTTTATGTATTATTTAAATTATTTTAGCTCTGGGATATATTCGGGGTTTTTAAACAATACATTACTTTGGGGATTTTGGGAGAATGCGAATCAGGCATTTAGTCAACACGCTGTGGCCTCGTTTCATAGCCAGATTCAGTTCTGAAAGCAGATGAGTTCAGACCCATCACGCATAATAACAGTCACGGTCAAAGGATAATGTGGGTTTTAAAAACATTCTTGGGTCGTTATATTCAAATAGTAAAAACACCTTTAAACTGCTTTAAATGTATATTTTGTGTTTTAAAATATGAACATATAGTGCGTATTGTTCTACAAAAGAATGATAGTTTATATTTAGAAGTTTCAGCACATTAAACATTAAATAATGCAGATCATTACATTCACACGTAATCATAAACGTGAATCACAAGCTTAAAAAGGTTTACACAGAAACAAGCAAACAGGAAACATTACATGATGTTTGGATTTAACGTTACTGCCTCCACATCTATATTAAATCATCTTTAGGTCTTTAAATGCAAACACTTTTATTACTATAAATCTTGAGATGTTTTAATACACAGATTCTTTGTGTTGTCAGATGTAACGCTGTCTTAGCATCATGATGTTGTGTGTCACAGGTGTATAGCGGAGAATACAGTGTACATCACATCATGTCACATCCAGACAGACGTCTTGAGGAGGAAGCAGGTGTGTTTGAACAGCTGTGGGGACCGATCTATGTGATCTAGAGCAGTGTGGACAACCATCTACAAGCATTTTAAGGACCGACTGATATTGTCAGTTGCTATTAAGCAAATAGCACCTTTAATATGAAGAGACAATATTTACAAAAAATTATTTGTTATTGTTTGTGAAATGTTATTTGTTGTGCCTATGTATCTGCTAACTAAAAAAATATGCGACTAAACATTGTTTTAATATCTAAATCAAAAATAGTTTGTTGTTGATTTTAAGTCATCTTAAATAAAAATATTAAAAAGAACAAAAATAAATCTTCCCTAAAATAGGGGCAATTGGATACAAATATACTTTTAGGTTTTTTTTTTTAATGCTGGATCACTGAATGTCTGAACTCCACATAGCTCTCAAGCTCTGTTTAGTGTCTTATCTCATAAAAGTTTAGAAGATCTGAATCTAAGTCAAGTGAACACACATTGATAAAGACATGAAGAGATTAAATGCACCGTACAAGACACTGTGGATAGAAGCGTCTGCCAAGTGCATAGATGTAAACGTAAAATGTGTAAGGCAATTCATTTGTTCTGTCTGAGTATTTTATAAAGAAAGGTTCCTCTTAAAAACAGAAACCTATTTCCATGAGTACACTTATTAACAAGCCTGTCTTTCTGGGAGGGTAAATAAATACATTTCTTTCTTTTCTCAAATAAATAGAATTTTCCCAGAATACAAGATTACCATTGACTAAAACTTTATAACAAGAAGTGAAAAATACTAGAGCTATAGTATAGTTGTTTTAGTTGAAAAATCTATGTGTACGTATTGTTGTCAGAACATTGTATACATTTAAAATGATTTCATTTGTACAATATCTTATTAAACACCCATAAAAATACAGAGACCGAATGAATTAAAAGTTGACTTGTTTGTTTTCCGAGTGTCCTTATCAAACAATATATTTTTATATGACTTAAGCTCTCTCTGGCAGGCTGTGTAGTGTAATGAAGTGAGGTGAATTGTGTGTTACAGGTTATGAGAGAGCAGATTAATGAGGTAAAAACTAATGAAGCTTACGAGTGCCTCCACATCACAGCTGAGAGACTCTCTCTACTGCACTCATAACGGATGAGCTCAATAAAACTAGTCCATTCCTCTCTCTCTCTCTCTCTCTCTCTCTCTCTCTCTCTCTCTTTCTTTCTTTCTATCTCTCTTTCTCCCTCTCTCCTCTCTCTCTCTCTCTCTCTCTCTCTCTATCTATCTATCTATCTCTTTCTCTCTATCTATCTATCTCTTTCTCTCTCTCTCTCTCTCTCTCTATCTATCTCTCTCTTTCTCTCTCTCTCTCTCTCTCTCTCTCTCTGCACACATTAAGACCAGCAGTACCTTTCTCATGTACTATTACCAACAAATCCACTCTGCCCAGGTCAGACTGCCACACACTGAACACACGAAAGTTTCAAACACAGCTGTTCATTAACATCATGGAGATTATAACTTGGTTTATTTACAGCACTGAATCTTTAGGAACCAAACATTCATTAGTTCTCAAGTTTACTGTCTTATAACACTTGGTAAAGCTCTGTTGAATGTCACAATAGTCTGAGTCTCAAATCTGATCTCCGTTCGGGTGGATTATACTGCTGTATACTTTCTGATGAAATATATTTGAAAAATAATTCCCTGTCATTTAAAATAAATGTTTTGAGACATAAATCTCATGCACCATTAAACCACAAATATGAATTAATATAAAAAATATATGATTGAGTAAATTTTAAATACATCATTTTAAGTTTAAAAAGTGAAAAAACTCCTTCCGATCATGCACACAAGAAATAAATAATCCACGAACTTCATATAAAACACAAACTGTTTTTTCTTCGATAGAAATAATCGCTTGGTTTTGCACATTACAAATATTCTAAACACATGTGGAGGTTTTGTGTATGCAACTCAATGACTAAAAGCTGTCTTTTACCAAAAAGTGAAACTAAAATATGATTTCCTCTTTGTTGGGTGGATCCTTTCTGTGGTCAACGATATTAATATTTAAAACAACACATATAAAGGTTTTCCAAAACCAAGACAACTAATAATATAGGAGTTTAAAATGTTTGTCCAGCTCTCTCTCTATGACAGGTGCTCATGCTGCAGGTGAGAAAGTGTGTTGTATCGGAGCTCCCCCTTCAGGCGAAATCCAGCATCGCACTGCACTTCCTCAGGTAAAGAACAGAGCCGTGACTGTAGGTGTGAGCCCTTTACTCATCATTAATAAAGACTATAAATCTTAGGGGAAATGCCACATATTTAAATTGTACAATACAGTTTGTTTATAAAGCTTTCTGGTTAAGAACTATAAAAAATATATAAATATTAATAATATATTATATTAATAGATGGCCCTCATATACATTTTACATTCTGGTATGTCTGTTATGGTTAAAAGTCTTTTTTTTTGAGAGATAGAGATAGAGAGAGAGAGAGAGAGAGAGAGAGAGAGCCTACTTAAATTCCCTATTTATAGTCATCTTATCTAGTGTGCTTTCAGGACTGCACTGTGAGTGCACTTGTGCATTCTTTTGTTAGGGTGAGTTAGCAATTTCCTGCGAGATGGAGTCACTGCTTCAGCCTGTCGTCTCTCTGTGATAATATCTCTGACACAAACTGCTCTTGAGCTGGACTTCATAAATCTCTCACCAACATCTGACACTGGAGACACAGTCCGGTGAACTATGACCTTATCAATAAATAGCTGGACTGAAAAAGGCACAGGCTACCGTGATACTATTTCTAACAATAAACATTTGGCACAGTAGGAGTATGCTACAGTGTTGTCACATGATCTCTTTATGTTAGTCTACATGAAATCTTTATGTATTTATGTACATAATTCAACACAGTTTTATACACTATAGACCCTTTTACTTGAACTATATCTATAGCAGAAATAGTAGGAAACATGAATGATGTTAATTTGCTTAAAGGAACATGGCATTTTTTAAGATATTATTCAACTGTCAAATGAGTGATACATGGGTCACAAAATTAATAAATAACGTATTTACGCATTAAAGAAACTACGTTTTCCTAAAGTCCTCTCTCTCTCTCTCTCTCTCTCTCAATCAGTCTTTAACTGTGAGAGATTCTCAGCAATTTGCTTTTAACGTTTTTTTTTCTCAACAGATAAACATCAGACACGTGAACATTAGCGGCCCGTAATAATAAAAACTCCATATTTTACATCGCGCACGAGCACGAGCACTGGGCTGCAGCACCGCAGTGTTCACGGGGCCACGTGCACGCTGACCCCAGCAGCGCAGGAAACAGGTAACGCACGCGCCTGCACGCACGCACGCACGCGTCGTCTGTCGCGCGCTCATTTAGCGCTACGCTGCGTTTCATAATTAGCGCCGCGAGGCCTCATTAAGTTCGCTCTAATGAATAAATATTGTATTTCATCGCCTGATTACCAGATCAGCTCGACGCTCGAGCGTCGTAAACAATTATTTCCCTAAATATTCATCACCCTAAAGTGGATGATCATTGGTATTTAATACCAGTATTTTCGAGTGCATCTTTATTATGCAAATAAATACTTCTGAAGCGTTTGTTTCCTGCGGATCCGAAAAGATTCACTTTCAGGAATTAAAACAAAAATGAATTATAAAAGTCACGAGACACGACATAAGAGTCCAAGTTATCGGTCTTAAATATTTCTTTTAAAACATTGAAATATTATTAGGCTACTGATCATCAAAAATAATATCGTGTTTAACTATAAGTGTAGCCTAGTAGTTGTAAAATATTAGTGTCGTTTTTTTATCATCGCAAGTTCCCAATATCAAATAAGTATAAATACTGAAATTTTGGGAGGAAAATAAATTGATCATAAATTGGATTTGAGAACTAACAAGTGTTTACAGAAAACAGGAGCCACAAAAGCATCATAAGAATGTGATATAAACACCAAACCAGATCTTTCTTAGCTTCTTCCCAACCACCATAACATCTACTTTTATATACAAATATGTACAATAGTTTGGGTTTGTACAATCGTGTAACAGAATTTACATTTGATCTGAAAATACCATGGTATTCGGTGTAAAAATGGCGTTTTATGTGAGAAATGGTCAAGTCCTTGGTGATCTTAAGGAGAGGAGAGAAAAACAGGAGAATGAGTGAACGAGCTTTAACAGGGAAAAATGATTCACAGGTATAAGATTTCCCATTAGAGTCTGCTAATTATTTCCACACCATTAGTGTTGGCTCTCTAATGAGAGATACGAACAGTCTGCAGTATATCACGGCGCTTTCTCTCTCCTCTGCGGGGTAATAGACCCCCTAGTCCCCCCCTTCCTATGCCCTCCTAACCCACAGGGGCACAGAGGGGCAAGAGCTAAGGGCATGATCAAATCACTGCAATATTCAGCCATGATTGAATTTCTCCTGAAATAGATGTTGAGGTGGATTCACTTGTGTAAGGGGCCGTTCTGAGGCAAATGTAAGAGCATAGATGTGTAAGAAGATTCGTATTAGGGATAGTTCACCCAAAAATGACAATTCTGTCATTAACTTGCCCTCAGATTGTTCTAAACCAATCTAAATTTCTTTGTTCTGCTGAACACAACGGAAGATATTTGGAAGAATGTCAGTAACCAAACAGATTTCATCCTCCATTACCTGGATAGTAGGGAAAATAAATGCTATGGGAGCCAATAGGGGACGAGATCTGTTTGATTACTGACATTCTTCCAAATATCCTTCCGTGTGTTCATCTAGCAGAACAAAGACATCGTTGCAAGTTTGGAACCATCTGAGGGTTAGCAAACAACAGCAGTTTCATTTTTGGGTGAACTATCCCTTAAAATTAAGATAAAAATGAGAATTAAAGTTTATTACGGTTATGTGGCTAAAGAGAAAATACATCAGCAAGTCAAATACAAGAACATTAGTTGTTTTTAGCGTGAACAGGACTTTAGCCAGGTTTTTTTTACACCTGGTGCATTAAATTACATTCAAAAGTAAGAAACTAGAATGTTAAAATGACCTTTTGTATGACAAGTAGCGTTATGTTTGTTAAAGTTAAAGTATTATCTGCTTTCTTTACCCATTAAATTTAGGAATGACTTTTCCATTTTTGTCCTTACTTGCCCCAAGAACACCAGACACAGAACTTTAAAAAGGCACAACGTTTATTCGAGTATTACAGCAGTACACAGCGCAGTTAAAACAGCGCCAAAGCTCAAAACGCAAGAATCTACAGATTCCAATAACGCTAAAGTATTGCAGCCAACAATTAAAAACCATCAATACAGTACAGAGATAAAACCCCTCCCTTTAGAAACAGAACACATTATACATTTAAAACAATGCAAATTTAAAAAGCCTTTCATGTAGACAACGGCCTACGCAAGTCTGAACATGTGCAGTAGATTTAAGGATGCTATAAATCATGCTTAAAGTTTGAAGGAAGTCAGGAACGTTATTCTTGAATTCGTCTAAACGCAGGTCCGGTTTTATTCAGCCTCCTCCAATTCTTTCTTTAAACTGTGGAAAGAGGGAAAGGTTGGGATTAAATTTACCGATCAGGCCTACAAAGTACATTGTGAGCTATTGAGTTTATACATGAGCCAAAAACTGAAATATGAATTCTAACAAAGCTACGAATAATGACCTTTTCAGATAAGCATGGACGTTGTCATAGCCGTGGTACTTGGCCAGGTACACCAGCACACCTGTAGCACAGCGCCCCTCTCTGGCCCGGCAGAAGCTGCAGTTACAGATACCCCTGCAAGGGGGGCAGTGCCACTCCTAAAATGAAAAAAAAACATCCAAATCACGAACCAATCATATATACAATAAAAGTTTACAGTTTATGAAGCGTCACAATGAGAATCAAGATTGGAGATCTCGTGGTGAACACAACTAACCGGGTTCATGAGTGCGTCGTGGACCTCTTCTCCATAGCGGTTCTTGAGACAAGGCCCGCAGAACTGGCCTCGAACACCCACACAGTCCGGGTTACGGCAGTTTGTCTTAGTGTCTGTTGTTTTCTGTCGACACTGATGGCAGGTGGAACCCTGATGGAAAAACATGCGTGAGTATATCAGTGATTACAAAACAAGGCGTTTCATTGGACAGAAATCTGGATTAGTCCGACACATGGTAGGGATCTGAAGGACACTTACTGTGGCACGGTTGTAAGTCTTTTCTCTGACATTAACGCAGATGTTGTCCAGTTCAGCCTGAGTGATGTCCTCCACAGGCCTCACGACATGAGGAATCGTAAGAGAGGTGTTATAACTGCGCCGACGCGGTTCCCTCTGAACACACGGCGAGAGATGATCAATAAAAACCCAAACAAAATGGAGCCAAACGCAACATGCAGCCTCGAATTGAACTACTTAGAAAAATACAGATTTAAAACGAATTTCTCACCTCTTCTTCAGCATCATCATGATTTCTGTCCTTTCGGACGAGGCTGTACTTGTCATCGACCTCATCCTCCGGAGTAGGGGAGGGCGGTCCGTCTACCAGAGAACGCGAACGTGTGTGAGGGCGAGACGCCCGCTCCGGATTCCTCCGAGCAGAACCGGGCTGCATCGAGCGACGTGGAACACGAGGCTGTGCGGACAAAATAAACCATTACAATCTGAAAAATAAATAGAGGATAGAAAGAGAAAAAAAAAAAAAGATCTAAAGCCTCACCGTGCTGCTCGGAGATAAAGACGATCTTTTAGGAAAGAGGCCGGGAACTTTGTCGAGCTCGGCCATGAGCTTAGCAAGCTAAACAGGAATTTAAAATCGGTAGTTAATATTCACTTCTAAACTTGAAAAACTAAAAAATTGAATATGTGATGTACGCATGTAGCCGTACCATAGCTTTGTTTTCTTTAATGTTCAGAGCTCTCTTCAGCAAGAAGCTGCCACCCTCAGGGTCTCTGGTCTCAGGTTTGGGTTCAGGTGCGGCAGGCTTTGTGGGACTGGCCCGTTTCGGCGGGAACTTCATTGCTACTTTAAGTGTGAATGATCGGCGAGTTTTCCTGGGAGGTGAACAGGTCTCGCTGTCAGACTCCATGTTCTGAAAGAAAACAGATGCCATACATGAAGGTTTTGCTTCTAGATGCATTTATGAAGAGAGAGAGAGAGAGTGCGGTCACAAACCATGTCTGTCATGTCTTCATTCAGGTCGTTCTCAAACTCGCTGCAGGCATCTTCCTCCTCTGCCACAGGAAGTTCAAACGCCTTCTTGCACTGAGCTGGGGATCTCGCTTGTCTCACTGGTCCCTTCTATTAAATAGACAAAAAGTCAAATACAAACTGCAGCGAAGTAAAAGTTGGGTTTTAAAGAAATGAGGTAAATCTATTTCAGCAGGAATGATCAAGTTGACAACATACCGAGCTCCCAAAACCATCAGAACCGAAACTGTCACAGCTGTCATCCGAGGAAGAGGTTTCCATGGGAACCGCAGCTGTGTTCCTGTAACTGCGCAGGTTCATTCTGGTGGAGGGGGGAGACACCATCTGCCTCTGTACCACACAGAACAACACAGACATTTGAGAAATAAACTAAAACTTGAGGTAGATCAGTCTAAGATGTGCAACTCGAAAACAATGCGTTTCAATGCTCCTAAGGGACATTAAAATAAACTTACAGAGAACTTAACCGATTTGAAATTCAGCAGACCGCTTTAAGGCCAGAAACGCGACTGTTTTATTTAATCTAACGTGTATAATAGTCTAGATATCATTTTTACAGCTTTTTCAACAGACAAACAATTGATCAAACTTTTTTAAAAACATTGGGGAGCTCAATTGCCCCAACCTCGGACCTAAAAACTTAGAATCACTTTGCAAACTCGAAAACAACACAAAAACATGCTCTTAAATATAAGCAATACAGGACGCCAAAAAGAAAACATCACCGATCAGCACATTTCTAAGCAGCAGTTGGGATTTTGCAACCTTTTCACTTTAAAAAAATAAACTCCTCACGCCGCGTGGACATTCATTTATTCTTTCACTAATTCATTAAACACTAAAAAAGGATGTTATACTAAACTCACCTTTGCACGCATCTTGGAGTAATGTGATGATTGAAAGATGTAGAAATGTTTAATATAAGCGTCTAACTCTCGTGCACACGAATGAGCCTCTGTGTCCCGCGCCGCTTAGTTTAGTGTGGAAGTTCGCGCGTAATTTTTTGAAGAGGCGTGGCTCTGTTCCCCGCCACAGTCGAGTCCTGAAAGATGCGTAAAGTGCATAAAGCATCTCAAACAACTACATTTAAGATACTGGAACTGTGTATTCATTATATCATGTTTTAAATATTTTATAGTTGATATCATTCGTTTATATGCCTAAAGATATTTAAATAATGATAATCATTGACAGTTCTTTATTTGAAGTAAACTGTGCTTCGAGGATCTTTCGCTGTGGCGCCAAATCTCAGATCTTATTTCAATAAAGATGCATAAATCGCGCGAAATCTTTTTGTGTTCTTTTGAAGAAACAGGCAACGGGGTGTTTTAGAGTAAACGTTTTATTTATGTATTATAGATAGATATGAAACATATTCAATATAACAATAAATATAAATTTTATAAAATAAATAATTTCACATAATAAAATATCTCTTTTAGCAGGGAGACATACAATGGAAAAGGTATTTCATCACTACTACCCTATTAAAAAAAGGAAATGCCAATGAAAATTCATGATTTATTAGTGAAAATAGAAATGACTAAAATGTAAGCCCTTGAAGTATATAACTACTGATATATCACGTCCATGTAGGTTATAATTATGGTAAAGTGACAGTAACTGACTGTTGAAACAACCAGAGTTAAGTGTCTGGATTACGACCAAACTTTTATCCCACAACCACAGATTAAAACTCCCGAAGACCCAAACTGACGACCCTCAACTTCGGCCCCGCCCGCCTCCCCTCCCTCCTCTCCGCGGGCGACCTCTGGTCGGCCTTACTTCTTGATGTTTATAGTCCAGTTTATTCGTTTTCTTTCTTTCTACTTTGATCCATTCCCCATCACCAGCCTCACCCTCCTCAGTCCCTTTCAGCTTCACCCTTTCAGTCACAAGTGGCATCCCCGGTATTGGGCGCTGGTTGTTTCGTGGTCGCCCGCCGTGTTGGAAGCCTCTGAATCCTTTCTGAGTCGCGTTATTAGCTCCCGCAGAAAACCTCCTGGCACCTCCTTCTCCTCCGGTGATCTTTAGCGTGTGGTCTTGGTATGTGTTCCTGGTGTAGCTGTTTTTGGCTCGAGCGCTGGCGGGCCGCTCTCGATCGGAGGCGCTCTCAGATGTTGTGCTGGATGGGCTGCTGCCCTTTGACCCCAGGTGGATGGTGGAGAGTTTGACTGAGAGGGTCGGAGAGGAACTCCGGGAGTCTGGCCATGGAGAGAGAGGGCTGCGGTTGGGCGATCTCCTCACGGCAGCGGCGTAAGACGATTGGTTCCCGAGCACAGATAGGAACTGAGGGAGGCTCATCTTTTCAGGGCGGCTCGACGGGCTCTGGACCGCCTGCTCTCTCATCTGCTTCAACCTCAGACTATTAATCCATCTGGAGTCAACACCTGATGGGAATAGTGGCAAACAGGTTGACGTTAGTAAGTCAAAAAAATATTCCTTTTAATACATCTCTCTGTAAATCAGTTTGTGAAGTATTACCTGAGTTGGACCTGCTTCGGTTGTGTGCTTCTTTGATGGTTGGTGCTGTATCGATGAACAGCTCTACAGGTTTGATGACGTCCCTCCCGCTGTCTGGACTCCACTGCAGTGTGTGAACATGTCTCGTGCACTTTGGAGATCTCACCTTACTCTGGAAGAAACAGATGAAGAGAACTCATTCATCTCTCATACTGATAACATATTAGCAGCACACACACACTCTAACACCTGTCACTCTTTAGGTGTTTATTAAACATACAATAATATATATTTTTTCCAATATGTGTCGAGTAATATTGACTCTTATTTAGCACATTTTACCATGCTTAGAGGTCCAGTGTGTCATTTTTTTGAGAATCTATTGACAGAAATGCAATATAACATACATAACTACAATTTTCATACTTTAATAGACATCAACTGTCTTCAGATGTGTATAAAGACCTAACATAATGAAGTGTTATGAGCCATTTAGAATGAGTCATTTCTATCTATATACACGGCGGGTCACCTAACATGGAATTCACCATGTTGTTTCTACAATAGCCCTTAAAGGACAAACTGCTCTAAAGAGTGTGTTTCATGAATACGTCATCTCCTTCAACAAAGAAAACAAAAAAGTGACGACATTTTACTGCACTGTCATCCGTCGTAGTGCTTTGAAAGGGAGGGACGAACGGTGGAGTGAGCCGTTGGTTGCAATTCACGACCTCACCGCTAGATGCCACTAAATTTCAAGTTCTTGTAAATTTCACCAGTTGGTCAACATTCCAACCAATGGGCTAGTTTCACAAGATGGCGCCGATAAGCTTTCGGGATGCCAGGATCAGCAGACTCATTTCCAGTCGTATAACACTATCGAGTTGTTTTCACATAACAAACTGTTAAGCTATGTAAAGAGGATCTGTCATATGTGAATTCCTTCTTTTTTAATTAGACATTCAGTGTTATACGACCGGAAATTACTCGGCTGCCCCTGGTGTCCCAAAAGCTCAACGGCGCCGTCTTGTGCAACTAGCGAATTACAATGTTTAAAACAAAGTCACCTTATGGAAATATTTTTGTTGGTCATCTATTACATACCTCATAGTTTACTATGCACTCAACGGTTTGTGTTCCAGATATTCCAACTATCCATTTATCCATCACGAACGGAGGCTGGAGAGTAAAACAGTAAAACTCATCGATCTGAGGCATACAAGCATCATAAAATGGTCTCCGTTCTCTTCACAGTTAGTAAATGGAGTACATATTACTGGTATAATGCCACATTCACGTCAGAAAGACACAACCTTAACTAATCTCCTGCATTCTTCAAACTTGAATGGAAACATAATGGATGCATCATTTCTTCTGATGAATTGCATCTCTCACCTTGGTCATTTTTAACACGTCTACATCTGATCTGTTGGCATTAAAGGTCACGTCTTTGATATAAGCTATCGCCACCTCATCTCCATCACGCTCCATGTACATTTTCCATTTACAGTCCTGCAGAGGTCAGAGAGACACAGTGAGATACACGTGAGATTACCAGACAGAAGGAGGTTAAAGTGAGCGTACACATGATACACGCTTTGATCAAACAGCTACATATAGACCCATATGGTTGTGCGAGTGTAAAATTACCCAACAGCACAACCTAGAGGACACCGATGGGTACTTATAACACGCTATTTGTATTCTATGGTCTTTTAACAAACAATTTTAGGATCTAACTATCATTCAATCAATCAAAACTTCAATACCCAGCAATCAAGATGCTAATGCGTTTTTAATGTTTTAAGTGTGTTGCTACTGTATGCTGTTGCTAGGGTGTTGCTAGGACATTTTGAGTAGCTGCTTAGAGGAACAACTCGAAAGTTTCTCAGTAGCGGAAGTTAAAAAGAGCTTCAGTCTTTAACACAACCGTACATATGATCATCAATAGTAACAATGTTACGCTATTAACAGCGTTGATCTTTGCTCTGTTCCATCGCTGTGAGACAGGTAGGTGTGTCATGTGAAAGCAAACATATCCTGGAGAAAGTGTGAGAATTAATCATTGAACGACACAGGGCGCATTCATTGACACGCACACACACACACGTGTTTCTGAGTCAAAAAACGAGGAGGGATCAGAGTGCAGAGATCCGAGCGTGTTTGTTTCTCAGGCATAACAAGAGCCACAGACCTTAACATCCGTTTGCATTAGCAATGGAGATGAGGCCTCTCGCCGAGAGGGCACGCCAGAACCGTGCATGCCGGGTAGAGCGGTAATGATCTGTCCAATCTGGCAGCCCGCCGCCGAGGTCAAAGGTAACCGTTTACAGCACGCGGCCGCACGCGGTTCATTCTGCGCACATTTTCAAGGCATCTCAGGAAAACACGAGGGCCGTTTGTGTGAGGTTCGAGTGATTTGAGATTCAGTGTGTGTGTTTGGACATCCACGAGTGTAACACGTTGGCCGTACGCTGCCCGAACGTTAGCCCTGCCCTAATAACGCCAGAGGAAAACAATGCGCGGTAATGACGGCCAGCTCGGTGAGCGTCTAATGACACCTCATGCATAATTCAACAACTCTCCGGCGACTAAGCCCTGATATCCTCATTAACCGAACACTCGGCGCTGTCAGATGGGCGAAGCACAATCGCAGGGCCTCATTTAGGCTTTGAGAAGTGCAGCTGGTACTGCGACACCGCCAGAACGAGAGCGCGAGCGGGGGAAAAGGCAGAAAAAGCCACGAGCAGAGCGGGTTTGTTTTATTTAGTGCAAAAAACCTTGCGGTTTGTAAAAACAAGGCTGACACGGAGGCTGACACCAGGCAGGGGAAAATAATTAGCTCTCATTTTCTCAGACTCCTGTTTCCTTCTCCCCGCTGAGCGTCTTCCCCACCAAACCACCACATGTCAGGAGAAATAGGAGGCAATTAGCGGCCCCGCTTCAGCCCCGCCGCACGCGTTGAAAGGGGACTATTTATGATGGGACAATGAACAGCTGAAAGATTAAATAACATTTGCCTTTTAAAAAGAAAATGACTTCTGGCGAAATTTGTGATTAAATTCAAACGGCAAGTGGAGACGCAGTCGCTCTCCTGTGTCAGGGGTCCGAACAAAGGCCCGCCGGCGAGTGGGGGTGGATGCAACGCGCCGCTCCAGATGAAATAAAAATATTTATCTTAGAGAAAAGGAACGAAAGCAAGAGGCTCCGAGAATGCTTTTAGCGTTCGAAGGGACTTTAACAGGCATCTTTACTTTAAATCGAGGAGCGCTGCAAGAGTGACATTAAAAAACATCAGTTATGACAAGACGTCACATCACCAACACAGAAAATGATGAGCAAAACACAAATGATAACACAGCGTTTAAAAAACACATCTAAGAGCTGTTTATTAAATCCCCTCAATGTTCAAATTCAATGGGTTATCATTTTAAAGGGATATTTTCCCCCAAAATGAACATTTTGTCATCGTTTATTCACATTCGTGTCATTTTAAACCTGTATGACTTTCTTTCATTTACATTTAGATTTATGCATTTGGCAGACGCTTCTACTTACACTGCTTTATCCTTTACATTTTACATAGGGATTTCCAATCACCTGGGATCGATCCCACAACCTTGCGTTGTTAACACAATGCTCTTACCACTGAGCTACAGGAAAGCTTTCCTCCACAGAAGAAAAAATATGAGATTTTTTCAAGAAAGTTCTAAGGTCAGCCAATGTGAACAACGTCGGTACCCATTCACTTCTTACGTACGGACACAAAACCCATTCCAGGCAGTAGGTACCACCATGGTTCAGATGCCAACATTATTCAAAATATCTTCTTGTGTTCTGCGGAAAAAGGTCATACAGGTTTGAAATGACAAGAGTGTGAGTAAATGATGACAGAATCTTCATTTTGGTGTGAACTATCGCTTTAAAGTCACCATGCAATCAAACAGGACAATTCAAAGTGTTTCTCCCCTCCAGGCCCAACTTACAACAAACCAATCAAAGACGAAAGGGCAAAATAAAGCCCTGCCCTCAATATATCTTTCAAATTTCAGAAGGCGTTTCACACGGATACACGTCACGATATGGAAAAGAAGTCAATCGCAACTTCAGTTTCATGGTGACTTTAAACCTTTAAACTAGTAACACTGTGTGTGTAATAAATTAACGTTTATAAATTATTATTCTTACTTGGTATGCGATAAAACAAGTAAGAAAAACAATAACCCACTGAGAAAACGCATATCAATCCTTCAGAAAACCCAAGCAACCACCCAGAAGAATGACATAAACACTCAAAACACCTTAGTAACCGCAACTATTGATTCAGTTATTGTGCTATTATGATTCACGTGGATTCATTTTTGTCTCAATCATTTTTCTTTCCAAATGAATCATAGGAATATGGAGTGTTGCGATATAACCCGATGATAATTGATATTGTGGTAATACTACACACATGATAATATCATGAATGGTTCCGTGTCATTATTTAGTTGACACTCGTACATCGGTAGACATTTTGCACTGTCATGTCACATGGTTACAAACTTTCTCTTTTTTATCTCCCTACACACGTGTTTTGAGTCTGATTTATTTGGCGAAAACCACCAAGTGAAAGATGAATTGGACTAATAGCTTCTCTATTTTCCCAATTTCATCGATATTGTGATAACGCCTTTATTGTATGACAGCCCTACTACGCATGCTGAAGAGTAAGAGAACCGGTGCTGTGATTTACTGTGTGTCCTGTGCCGGCTTTCCAGTGATATCCAAACACCAGCTCCAGGTTTACGGTTTTCTTGCTTTCCTCCTCTTCCACAAATGACGAACCGTCCTAAAAGAGTGGATAGAGGGATCATTCAGATGTAAAGTAGCATTCTGATCGAAACAGAACCGCACGCAGAACCATTGTGACAAGGGAAACAGACCAAACCTTGATCAATGGAGGAAAGTGGAACAGGCTCAAGTAGTCTTGGGTTAGTTTCTCAATTTCGGTCTGAAAAGAAAGATTTGACATGATGTTTAAAACATTACAAGATGGATTTACGCGGGGGTTATGCAGTGCCACTGACAATCAGCCAATGACCAGCTGTGTGCCAATGTAACGTACTGTAATTATTATCCGTTAATGGACCTTCAGCAGCAAAACAACAATTAATGCCATTGTGTATCACTTATGAACATATAATTCATGCTTTGGGATATGTCATATACATCCAGTGCGATTCATTCAACAAATCACGCTCTCTATGGACGCACGCTCTAATACCTTAGAGGTTCACGTGTGCCATGTCAGTTCCCATTGTTTCCTGGAGGAACGCTTTATTGCTCTGCGGTTGCTCTGTGAAAGTTCAGGACCGGGACTTAATGGAGTTCTTAATTATGTTTTCATTTAACCATCAACTTAATCTCTTAAAATTCGCTAGTTGAAACAAAAACAGACACAGATCAAATTGTTTCCATAGTAGTGGCATGTGAAGCTGGAGACGAGGCAGACGTTATATATTTTTCTCCTTGTCCTCTAGAATAAAATACGATAAGGAGGTTTTGTTTGCATTTTCAGGTTGTTCAGTTTTTAAGCACGAGTCAGATCTCTCAAGTTCTGGACTATGTTAGACATCTTAGTCCTCTGTCAGCCACCGTAGTGCTTGGAAAGGCAGGGGTTCATACACTGGACCTTTAAAACCAATTTGTAAAATTGTGATTATTTTTCCGTTCAAATTAGCTAAATATGATGGGATTCCAATTTGATATGCACAAATATCGGTTTTGGACTGCCAGTTTGAACGTCCAAGCTGCTCTAGAACAGTGGTTATCAACAGGGCGCCCCAGTTTTCTTCCAAGGGGGGCGCCTATTTTAAAATGATACAGAATGAGCACTATATATTTCTCACTATTTGTTACGTTTTTATAGTTAATAAAAAAAATTAAAAGCAAGCTCTTAAATACTGTTCTGCCAGATTTTGGCACGATTCGTGTGTCGTAGTGATTTGAAATATACGACAGCCGACACAGTATCTGCAAAGTTTCATGATGTCCAGACAGAAAGACCAGCATGTTTCATTGTTTTCCATTCTCCACGATGGGTTCAGTAACATCCGTTGTGTAAACCAATAACCTCTATACCTCAGACCTTTTTTGCGATGCTCTAGAATACAGACTCTTTTCTCTCCAATAGCATATGTGAGTGTGTCCTTGTGTCACGGTTACCTTGAGGTGTATGATATGTCCTTTGGACGTGACCCCCAGGTCTCTCATGTCATTCTCAGACAGCAGCAGCAGCCTCTGTCCTGTGATGTGGTTCTGCTTGAAGACATCGGCGTACTGCTGCATTTCTCCATCACCTGCACGACACAAGCACACACATCTGTTTGTCTTGAAGGGAACTTTCCTTTGACCTTTTGTTGTTTTTATACTGGGCTAATTCTATTCTTAGCTAACCATCCCTCTAATCTACTTCCCCATAAACTCTCCCTAACGACAACCTTGTTTCATGATTATTGACGCATTTTTTAATAACGGACCCTCTCCTGACCCAACAGATTCTGTATATGCAGGTATGTGAGTAATATGCCTCTACAGGGGTCTTTACAGATGTTTTCTTCCCAAAAAAATACTCACAAAACGACTAAATGTAAGGTTTCTGTGTTTGTGTGTGGTTGTTTTATGCTACAGTATGTCATGATGTCATGGAGCTGGATTCATGGATTATATTTTACTTCATGCTGATTTGCGAGGTTCCCCCTTTAGATTCATCAAATCAGTGGTTCTCAAACTGGGTGCCGTGGCCCCCTGGGGAGGCCCAAGGTGGATCCAGGGGGGCACAGATTTTGTGACATTTTAGGAAATATTCAAATTTATCATTGATTTTATTCAATCAAACATAAAAATTAAAGCCCTCCAAACAAAAGAATTGATGGTTAAGCATTAAATAACTGAATTTATTTTTGGTTTCTTTGAAATTCTAAGTTTAAGATTATAAGTCTTTAGTTGGGGAGGCCACAAGGGGGGCCTTACAACATAAACGTTTGAAAACCACTGCATTAAATACACTCAACTGCGGTGGATGACAGCTTCATGACAATGAAATCACACCTTCAAAGATCTGTTCCATCCAGAAATGCTGTGAATGCAAAATGTGAAAGTTAAAATACAAATCTAAAAATCAGCCAAAAATGTGCAGATTATATAATTGTCAGATATAATGCTGTTGGTTCCAGAAAACAGAAAGAAATGTTTTACACACCACATGTTCTTCTGTCCAGGAGTGGATTTCCAGGTTTGGAAGAAGCTGTCAGACACAGAAGATAGAGACATATACATTTGCAAATAGCAGCCACTGGCGTCATCTTTGATATTAAATTTACCTGCTGTACATATTCAAGTGCAGGTTAATTTAAAGGACTGAACTTGGGTAACTGAGTATAGACAGGCTTTCTGGTGCTCTTATAATATTGTGTGCAGAGGTTCTTTAATATAACTTTTTTACAAAGCAGAAAATATTATTTTGAACATCACTATTGTCCTCAAAGTAGATTGTAATCTAATAAAATGGTCTGAACTTTATCTAAGACCTATGGACATTTAGTCAATTAATATAATATATTATTATTAGGTTTATTTTTATATTCATTTAATGAAACTATAGTCATTTAATATAAAACCAGACATGCCTTTCCAGCTTATGTGAAAATGACCCTTAAAAAGAAGAGAAAAAGACATGAGAACAGTGTAACGTGCATTAGAAAATGTGCAGTTATAAGAAAAAGAGAAGTTATAAAGTACTTAAGATTGTAGTTGGATCATTATAATAAAAACTATGTTAATAGACTTCTCGGCTAACCCACAACTAGCCTATCCTAATGTCAACAGTCTCCCAGTTAGCATACCAATGATGTATAAATGCTTGTGAGAAACCATACAGTACACAGCAGCGAGGGACAATTTCTCCCCTGACACATTACAGCAGCAATCTGTAACTTTTGGGACAAAATTAACTTATTTCACAAGCCTGTGAGGACTCGTTCAACGATCATCAGCATCCTAATAATATAATTTCATTTTTATGTATGTATGTTCATAACACTTCACTTTTTCCACACAAAAATTAATACAGCTAATGCGAGATTGTTTCGCATACAAAATACAACATTTTTTTTTAATTCTAATCGTTTGGATCAGAACAGATTTTAAAAGACTATTCTAAAATCACAAACTGTGTAGAAGAGCTTAAGATGAAAATGATGTACATTTCCGTTCTACTGGAAGAAATATTGAAATACTTTATCTCGCTCTGTTTCTCGTTCTCTCTCTCTCTCCTTTGCCGGGCGTGAGCTCCTCACTGTTCACACAGCTCAAATTGGCCAATCTTAATGTCAGTGAAATGTCAGTTGTTGGTAAGTGCGCGCTGTCCTTGCCACGCTGACACACTGTTCTCTCTCGCTCTCCTCAGCATGTGGCCATACATCCACTTCATTTGCCATAAATAACATCCATAAGGACCTGGTGGGCGTCAGTCCCGCTCACCTAATAAATCCTTTATAGAGAATCAAGGAAAGTGACTGCTCTAACCTCGACAGCGAACAACACAAGACTCACGCAAACTCGACTGAAAAACACCATGTCTCTCTCACAAAGACCAACGGCACCTTCAACAAAATAAGATTTTTAAATAAGCTTGTGATGTAAACACTACATAAACTCCTGTACTTATTAAGTACACAACGCATGTTACTGGAGGATTCACACAGCAAAGAAAATCTTATTATAAGTTTTGGTTTGAAATAAAAAATCTGACAAAGGACCATTCTTTGCAAGTTCTGATGTAAGTGTGACACCTAACCACATTGTGGTCCTAATCACTATCAGAGCGGTCAAATCCAACCATGCCCGTCGTCATGGTGATCTGGCGCCCCTCTCTAAGTGAGCAGGACTTTTGTTTGGCCCTCATGAGGACCTGTACACCCAACTGGAGCAGATGAGAAAACATCCCAGCAGCAGTACCGGACCACACATCATCTGTCCATTTGAATCCTCATAAAACAAATCTGAGCTTCACGCTGGCGCCGGAGGAAGAAGGAACTGAGCGGAATGAGAGAATGATAAACCAGAGCCAAAGAAAACATCACCAAAAAAAGGAAAAACAGAAAGAACGGATAGAAAGGAGATTTTAAAGAATGATGACGCACAGGTGAGCTGCAGGTGAGCCTACCTTAATGCAAGAACCATTTCTAATTCAGACACTAAGTCACGTACACTACATTGTGAATACAGTCGTGGCTTGACAGAAACTCACTGGTGTTCTGGACTGTTCGATCAGTTTTCTCTCCCACATCTTCAGTCGTCTCTCTCTCGCCTTCAGCTCTTGTTCTTTGGTGCTCAGGTCTCTCTCCAAACGCTTCAGACGCTCCAGAGTCGCCTCAATCTCACACCTGCACACAACACATATTCAAAGAGAACGTTCATTGAACAAATACTTTTGCATTTCAATACCTACTTAATGGTTCAAAGTGTCATATTGACTGTGCGTTTGAACAATTTTTTTGAGTAAAGCTGATTTGTACCAGTTCGTGGTGTTTTATTATTTCAAGAGAGAGCGGTCAAACCTGATATTCTGTGATATCTGACTGAAAGGGATACTTCACCAAAAAATGAAAATTCTGTCTTCATTTCCTCACCTTCGAGCTGTTGCAAATCTGTATTAATGTCTTTGTTCTGAAGAACACAGGGAAAGATATTTGGAAGAATGCTTAAAACCAGACATATTTTGACCCCCATTGACTCCCATAGATAAAAAATTACTTTGTCGTTTTTTTGGTTCTGTTGAACACAAAAGAAGATATTATGAAGAAAGTAGGACAGCAAACAGTTCTGGGGAATTTTTTCCTACTACGGGTTCAGTGGGGGCAAAATCTGTCTGGTTATAAGCATTCTTCTAAATATCTTTCTCTGTGTTGATCAGAACAAAGACATTCATACAGATTTGGAACAACTCGGAAATGATGACCGAATCTTCAGTTTTGGGTGAAGTATCACTTGAACCAGCAGAGGGAGCTGAACATCCTCCTTCACCCAACTCACATTCATACATGTTTCTAAATGGATGTAAAATGGAACCCATGACCTCCATTTGAACCGCCCACTTAATCTGACACTCCTTCTCATTTAGCCCCGCCCCATTCCCCGGCTCTTTTTTTTTTTACCGTTGCCAAGTAATCTGTGAAATTGATTTCCCTGCTTGTCTCTATCTTAACAAACACTACAGAAACGTTACAATCACAGTTTTCACACAGTCTCCCTCATTTGAGTTTTCGTTCTGTCTCTTTGTATTTCGGGACGGGTGGGAAAGCAGGCGTCTGTTCCTGTTTCCTGGCCCACCTCCAGACGGGTCTAATATAGCATCAAACACACAGAACTTTCTGGACCACCCGCACACAATGTGTGTGAAGGGAGACATTCTCAATACTGCACCACTGAATGTGGATTTGAGAGCTCGGGAAACAAATGATGTCTTATCAACACCTTTGTTTTATTTTATTTATCTTGTCAGCAAAAAATTGTGATTTCCACTTGATTTTAAGAAGTCAATTGAAGAAGCGTACGTGTGTATTTTCTATTCCTTAGCCCACGAACATTTCCACATTTATATGTCAAGACATTATTTCCTGTTTATTGAATCCCTGTCTATGTGTAGATTAACTGATGGTTAACTGTTGTTATAGGGTTACTCAAGGACAAACAAACAAAACACACACAACCGTAAATCACATGAATGTTTATTGTGTAACTGTACCTCCACTCTGCTTTATTGTGCAGGAAAGTGTTGCACTCCTCAGGTAAGTGTGTGTCGTTCCACATGGTCTCCAGTGTGTACAGGATGTGTTTGAACAGCGGTCTGTCCTTCAACACATGTTCACAATCAACATCAGAAACTTGTGCATTGTTTTACATGTACAGTCTTAAGTACAGTGTTTTAAGGGAAACTCCACCCAAAAGTGAAAAATATGACATCATTTACTCCCCTCGCTCCCAAGTAGTTCCAAACCTGTATACATGTCTTTGTTTGGTTGAACACAAAGAAAGATATTTAGAAGAATGTTGGCAACTGACATTTCTGGGACATCTTTGACTACTAAGCTGTCAAACGATTAATCGTGATTAATCGCATCTAGAATAAAGGTTTCTGTTGACATAATATGCCTGTGTGTACATTCACATACATGTAGATATATTCAGAACATATTTACATGTATTTATTTACATTTACCAATAATTTAATATATACAATTTATATTTTTCTTAAATGTATGCATGTGTGTATATGTGTTTATAAATATAAAATTAAAATGCACATTTCACAGACATATATTATGTAAACACATTATGTAATCTGGATGCGATTAATCGCGATTAATTGTTTCACAGCCCTACTGACTACCATAGTAGGAAAAATGTAAATGTTGGTCAAGGTGCCCCAGCACCGTTTAGTATCCTTAATTCCTCAAAATGTCTTCTTTTGTGTTCAATGATACAATATTTTTTCTATTATGGTAGTCAATGGAACCCCAATTTTCACATGTTTGATAAAACTTGAGGATGAGTCATTTATGACAGAAATTTCCTTTTTGGGTGGAGTATCCCTTTAAATAATACTATTAGAGAACTGCTTTACATTTTTAATAATTGTTTATGTTTTTTAGTTACGACACACTCCTGTGTCAAAATAAATGTAGTATTTTACTTCCTTGATAATGAAATTAAATGTGTGTATAGGTTTATTGAATAAAATGCCTTTTGAAAAAAAAATCTAGTATACAACAAGTAACAAACATAGAAACGTGTATAGATGCCAAATTAGACTACTCCAGACAGATCGTGATGTTAAGCATATTTTAAGGTCTTTGGTTCTCGTTTGTACAGTGTCTCTGAATTGTTAAAAATGGCCACTCAAAATGCTTGCTACGAATGCGAAAAACGCAGAAAATCGAACCCAGTCCGAATTTTTTATGAGAGACGAAAATATCGGTGGCAGGTGTAAATGTGATTGACACAATCAACGGGTTTTCAAAGACGTAATGAAATTGTGCAGCCTGTGGTTGTAAAATTCTCTGTGGTGTTAATTCCTATATTAACGGGAAAACTTCATTGATCTCTTATGTCTAACATCTAGCAATAATAAGAAATTGTACGGTTATAGCGCCACGTGTTGGTCAAGAGCAGAACGGCAAATTTTGCCACAACAGCACTCAAGATGGCAATTCTGATAGCATCTTTATAATGTTTGGGTCTACACAACAGCATGAATCATTTGGTATTCACATTCTGTATGTGTATGGATGCAGATGCGCAGGCTTACTCAAGTTTTGACAGCGGAGTTGCCAGATCTGTCGCAAAACCAGCTCAATGGCCAATCATAACCACAGCAAAACTATCTCAATGACAAACTGGCAACACTGGTTCATGGCCCAACGTTTTACGTTTAAAACATGTATACATGTCTATATATCTATGGTAACCAGTGTTGGGTGAAACTAGCTACTAAGTAATAAGTTTCTGTAATTGAATTACTTTTCCCTCGAAAAAGTAAAGTAAAATACTTCTGATGTACTTAAAGTAAATACTGTGTGTAATACATGTGTGTGCAATAGTAATAATTAAAATCTGTGCTTAAATGTATAATCATCATATTTGTGATACTTTGCTCAGTTTATTATACTAGTTTATGTGGTTTACTTATGTATTTGAATGAATTAAAGAGTTCATGTCTATCCTTGAATCACTTAACTAATCAAGGTTAATAAAGGATATAGAAAGTAATTAGTAAGTTATAAAGTAATTAAATAGTTTTTGGAGAGAGTCATTTGTACAATAATCTAATTAAACTGTTGAATATGTAATGAGTAGATAGTAATTAATGACTTTTTCAGAGTAACTTGCCCGACACTGATGGTAACAAATGCAGAGGGTTAGGATTGGCTGGTCAGGATTGGCTGGTTAGTCCTCTCTAATAAATGCTATGTGAGTAACAGATGGATGTCAATGCCATTTATACTTTTATGAAGCGCACTGGAATGAGAGGGAACCTTTTGAATAGACCTGCCACTTGATGGAATGAAACTCAAGCCCTGACATTAAACAGACAAAATGAACTTTGATTGGGAGAATTAGAAATGTCAAACGGGAGGAGAGACATTAATAAAACACTTATTACAGCCCTGACCCGGCCATCATAAATGTCTTATCTTTTATTCTTGCATTAGCAGCATTCGCATGATCTCATAGTATAATAACATGACTGATGTCGTAAAAGTGTTGATCATCTATCATCAGTTATTAAGAATGACGTTCTTCACTCTTGTGTAAGCATGTGTATGGGAAAGCAGTGTGATGGAGAAGGGTTTGTGTGCTTGAACATGTATTGTTTTATCATCCTGGTGTAAACACAAACAGGCCTTTGGTCTACAAGGGCCCATTTCAATAAGGAAGTTCAACCAACACCGAGTATAAATCTGAACTCTGAGTTGATTTACTCAGAAAATCGCTACTCCGAGTTTTCAGTTTCAGACCAGCTGATTTGAGTAAGTTCACCCTATAGGTTACGCGCGTGCACCATGGCTATAAAAAAACATCATCAATTGAGTGAAGATAGCACGATTCACCATGGGAACGGCACGTGACAAAAGCGCTCTGTTTATTTCTCGCCAATCGAATTGGATGTACTGTTACAAGCGTATGGTGAATATTTATAAAAAAGAGCAACACAGCCGCAGCAGCAAAAGAAAGAGAGTTGGCGTGGGAGAAACTTGCTTCACGTGTTAATGCGCAAGTTTATATGTCAATCACTTTAATCACATCCAATTTATTTTGTTGAAACTGTGAAAATGGAAATTATTGTCTCTCTCGCTCTCATGTATGTGCAATCCTTCTGCAATAAAAAGATCTAGGCAGCAGCTGAAACTGAAATACAATAACATCATTCATTCAGCAAAGTTTAAAGAAATAAAATGCTCTTGCTAGTAGGATGCCTGATTGGGAAATGTTAAATATACTACTTAAACTGGCCTTAAAAGTTAAGATAAAACGTCCAAACCGTGCCTCATAATTCTCTCCCGACATAAATGTAACTCTCTGCGAATTAATGCAGCTTCCTCATCTACGGGTTCCTGAATGAACGGACATTCCATTTTAAGGTCTGTGTGACTAAATTAAGCGCGATTAGGACACAAATCAATAATCAAATGGCGTATGCAATTTCAACACCACTCGCTCTTCGAAAAGGGGGCGGAGATTGTAACAAACCCTGGGTTTGCGTAATAAAACCTGCTCCCGACCAGGTTAGGTTCACGGAGTATGTTACTCTGGTTACTCACTCGGAGTATAAGATACCTTTTCGCGGGTCGCGGGTTTGACATACTTCGCGTTCTGAAACCAAAAACCCTGAGTATTGCGTTTTCTAGGGTTGACTTACTCTGAGTTTGCACTTACCCTGCTTTCTGTAACGGGCCCCTGTATTCGCATTAAAAAACAAACAACATTGTGAAGAACGTTCCCTTAAAACAGATAAATAAACATGTTTCTTACTTTTGGTTCAGTCGCCCAGCAGCTTCTCATCAGACAGGCAAAACTGGCTGGACAGCTACTGGGAATCGTCAACCTCTGCAAAACAAACACGTCTAACATCACACAAACAAAACTCCTGATGTACCAAATGAGTGTCATGGCCAATGAGAAGCTTCACCTCGTTCTTCTCAACCACCAGCCACGCCACCTGCAGCCCCTCCAGACCTTTGAAGGGGATTTCACGTGTCAGCATCTCCCACAGGACCTGAAAGAACACCACTTCAAACTGAACATCATCCAGAACTGGACATCTCTGACAAAAATGTGCAAAAGCCACAGGCCTTGACATGACAAAGATCATCGCTCACCACTCCATACGAGTATGTGTCACAGGTCTCAGAAACAGGAAGGCTCTGGATGACTTCAGGTGCCATCCAAGGAAACGTCCCCACCAGAGACATGTGGGTGGTGTGGGAATGAAATCTAGACGCCCCAAAATCACAGATCTGATGGACAACAACATAATCAGACGATGGGAAGATTTTACAAAAATGTATTCGAACAAATTCAAGGGAAAACATGGACGGACGTGTACCTTAGGTATGTTATCTACCGTCAGGACAACTGTGAAAAAACACAATGCGTTTAGCTGATAGATTTGGAAAGTATTAATGCTGGTTCACCTGTAACGAGGGCTGAGAGAAGAGTTTAAATAAACACTACAGTTTATCTCTTACACGATCTACTGTTAAAGTCTCTTAAACGTGGCAACAGTCTTTCCTCCTCACATGTGCCAAAAGAATCATCACTGGAACCATAGACACGCATAGATGCCAAATGTGGGTGTTTTGGAACATATTATATTACAGATGTCTCCACAATTATGAACCATGAATAATAAGCCAAATCCACGTTTGACACAAATGAGTTTTCACAATTCAATATGACAATGAACAGCTTTCCAAATATTACAATTATGAGTAGCGGATGACACGATGTTTTGTACTCCACAGTTTAGGGGTGTCCAGATTAGTTTAAGGATTTATATAGTCGAATCACAATTGTCACGTCTTGGCTATAGTCGACTGAAAGAACATCTGTTTAGAACAGAATAAACAGCTTTAATACATAAAAAACCAGATTCAAGTGACAATGTGCAAAACAAATGTGTTGAGGCAAAATGTCTGAAATGTAGGGGAACATATTCAAAACAGAAGCCACAAATAGTCAAATTAATGGACATTTTCCTTAAACATCACATAACAAATCCATAAAATGCTAGACCAGATCTCGCCTCAAAAATATTTTTAAAACTACTTGATAATAATTCAGTATTTTTTACGCAGAAAGAAGTGATCCAGCCTAGGTCATAGCCAGATAGGGATGGGAATTGATAAGAATTAAACGATTCCGATTCCATTATCGATATTGCTTATCGGTCCGATTCCTTATCGATTCTCTTATCGATTCTCATTGGGTGAGGGAATAAGTACAAATTTGTTTGTTTGTATTAACTCGCTTTAATATCTGATAAGAACACAGCACATAATCAGAGTATACACAAATTATGTGTAGCAACCTCAGAACAAACCTAAAAGTAGGCTACAAAGTAAAGTCCAGGGACCTATAGAATTTTTCACATTCATCATTGGTCCAGACAAAAAAATAAAATAAAACTGCCATTTAAGTGCCCTAAAAACACAGACTAAACAGTCAAGGAAGAGTTTGTGCCTTTGGGAATATTCTACCGGAAACAACATTCAACTCAACTGACATACAAAATAAAAAGAAGTCTTCTGTAAAGACCACAACTATCAACTTAGGCAAATTAAAAAAATTGTGCAGAAAAATGGTCATGTTTGCCCTCTCAGGAAGGATACGAGATGAAATAGCGCTCTCATTAACTAAACAGAGAAGTAACCTTCGGCATTAATAGCAGATGACGTCTCGTTAGCTCCGCTGCTGCTTGACTCACTTGTTGTTGTTGTGTCGTTAAGTAGTCGTGTATCAGACACGCGACAGTCCTGCAAATGAATTGCGTGCTGTGTGGCCAAATGTTTCTGCATATTGGAGGTAGTTCCCCCCTTTGTCGAAATTAAACTTTTACAGTTGTTGCAAATGACCGCATTGGCGTCTTTTCTAGTGAAATATAACCACGCTTCTGCCTCGATTACATGTGTGCTGCTTAACCAAAACAACGCAGCGCGTGCGTGACGTCATGATGATGACACGTTTGCAACGAGCGGAACCAATAAGCGGAATCGTTAAGCAGGTACGCTAACGGTTCCAAGGAATCGATTCACTGGGCACCGGTTCTAAAGAAGAACCGGTTCTCGGTTCCCATCCCTATAGCCAGACCTCGCTCACATGTGCCGGGGGATTCTGTACCCATCGCTAAAAATGTCCCGTTTCTATACATCATAAATAATATTCTTGCCAGCGCGGCTCGTGCCCGTCTGCTACGCCACTGCCCATGTAACCAAAATGACATGATCCCCATTGCATAACACCTCTGTGAAGATTCGACTGTGAGATTGGTATTCGAATCAGGCTCCTCCTATAGAAGCATCGAATCTTCGACTATTCGGGGTCACCCCTAACACAGATAGTAACCCATCATAAGCGGTAGAGAAATCATGAAATTCCCTGAAATTTTTAACCCCAACTAAAACCTGAACAACACACTAAACTTATGGATTGGGTAACAAACCATTCCTGGACTTGAGGTCTCTGTGAATGACTTTGACCGGAGCTTCATCGTGCAGATAATGCATTCCTGTGAAAAGATAAAAGCATGCAGATACGCAGCTGTGATGAATCAAAACAAAATGCTCGTTGAATGGTGTTTGAAGGAATATTCTGGGTAAAACATCATTTTAGCCTCACTGACACCATGTGTTGTGTATAAACAAACTGGAAGCGTGTTTACAATCATGCCTTTACAGTCTAGCAGAAATATATTAACACAGAATTCTTCAGTAACCATTCTGAATATCTGAGTTGAAAGTTGACTAGAGCACACTTTTTAAGTGAATGAACTTTATGGGCTGCTGATGACATTCCTGTGGATGGAGTTTGCGCCCTGTAAACTTTATGATGTGTCAAATCCCTGTCATATACACTTCTGCTTTTCTCACAGGTTTCCCACACAGGGCTAGCTAGTCATGTCTCCCAGGAAATGTTTCTCCGTGTTGTGTTTTATTTGAAGATTTCTTTTCTTTTTCAGATATTCATACAGCTATGTGTATGTGTGTGAGTGTGTTTAACCTTTAGCGATGTCCATGGCCCAGGTCATAATCTGTTTCATGCTGATGTGTTCACTCTCAGAGCTAGACAGGTAGTCGAACAAACATCCGCCACTGGCATACTCTACAATAAAACACATTACACATTCAAACAAAATAAAGATTGTTGAATGTTGTTTTGAGCAGGAGTTACAGGGCCCTATTATCACGATCTAAGCACAATTGCACTCAGGGTGTGTCCGAATCCACTTTTGCTAGTTTAACGACGGGAAGAGGGTCGGCGCGGCAGGGCGCATGGTCTAAATGGGTTGTCCCGATTCTCGCAATGAGTCACGGGAGCAATAAACCAATCAGAGTGTCATCTCTCATTCCCTTTAAAAGCCCGTTGTGCTCGGCCCATGGTGCATTCGCTATTTTTACGGCAGAATTTGCAAGAGTAAAGACTGGACGCTTCTCCAGAGAGGAAACGCATGCTTTAACCTCACGCACAAGAAGGTCATTTACATGACCAGCCGGATTTTTATCTTCATATACACAATAATAATCTTTTACATATTAATCCATTTCTTTTTTATATTTGGCATGTTTGTGTGCTGCTGCGGTTCCCTCTGTTTAAATAAGTATAAAGTGATATATTTTTTAAAGGGAAAGTAAAAATGTGTCGTCATTACTCACCCTATTGTTATTTCAAACCTGTATGACTTTCTTTCTACTGCAGAACAAAAAAGAGGATCATTTGAAGAATGTTGAGAACCAAACAACAGCAGTCCCAATGGACCTTTATTATATTTGTGTCGGTACAATAGAAGTCAATGGGTACTGCAGTTGTTCAGTTACCAACCATCTTCAAAATATGAATGAATGAAGAATGAGGCATTTATATATAGCGCTTTATTGTGTATTGCTGTACACCTAAAGTGCTTTACAATTATATGAGGTCTCTATTCTTATATTCTGCAGAAATAAGGTTTGAAATGACAAGAGGGTGAGTAAGGGGACATTCACACAGAACAAGTTTTTCCATTCCAATGCACAACTTTTTCATTGTATTTCTATGTAAACACGCGTTTGACAGACGTGCATAAACCGCTACGCTAGTGTCTCGGGTCTTTTGCAGCGCCGCGCACATTAGAATCGCGTTTTTTGACGAATTTCAGCTTTTACATGCAGTCCTGCTCAACGATATCAGTTCCAAAGTAGTGGACCTATCAGAAGAATTTGGAGGCGGGGCAAGCGTTGCGAGCTTCTGTTTACAGTAGCAAGTTGGCGTGACATGCCAACATGGCGTAGGCGCCTCGAGAGTCGAGACCCTTTCCTGAGCGCTGCGACGCCTTTTTAGAGAATACGTGTTCTGTGCGAATGGCCATTAAATGATGACAAAATGTTTATTTTAGGATAAACTATTACTTTTAATGTACAGTTTTGAGCGTATGTTACAGTAGGTTAACATACTGGGACAAATTCAGTTGCTGGGATTTTGTTTGCATTATTTAAAATAGAAGCCCATGTAATTTTCACCAACCACAAACAAATCAGTTTAACCTCCACTATATGGGTTTGAAGGGCATTGTGTTCGATTCAAATAGACACACCTTAAAATAGACAAAATTCTACTAAAAACATGTTTGTGCGTTACTGATATGGTAAACTGTCACTCTGTTGAACACTGGGTTTATTACAATATCCTTCCCAGACTCATGTGACTTTATATATGTGGGTCAATGACGTGACATGTATTTTTTGTGTCCAAATTCATTATTTTCCTAAAAAGAATTTGAATAAATACATGTCATATATCAAATGGATCTACAATATGTCCTTTATAAGAAACCCATTTCATTTTATTGAAATTCAATAGATTTTTTGAGTTTTGGTGTTTGAAAGACCAAAAATGTCAGGTGGTGCGACCGTCCGAACATACAAACAGAGAACAAAACTGAGAAATAAATCTTAATTTTCTCAATAAAATTCTTAATAAAATATTTTGGCATGATTTTATGTTACATTTCTTATATATGAGGGGAAAAATACTCAGTGCTAAATACATTAAATGTATATTATTTTAAATTAATATATGGTCGAACCACCTGACATTTCCTTATTTGTCATTGACCCATGTGCTAATATATCCATACAGTCAACAACACACATGCGATGTATGCATTATTTGACATGTGAACATTTACATTTTTCCTTAACTTATTTGCGTGTCATACTGTAGTACCTATTTAAAGCATGTTGGAAACACACAGCAGGTAAAGCAACACATTTTTGTTTCATACACGTGCCATTAAACGCATGAACTTTGACACTGGAGTCTGTCTTCATTTCAGGACACGCCTTTTAAGAGTGATTTTATCTATAGATGTGTCTTCACAGCGAACTGTAGAAAAGTGTGTTAATAATCATAAATACTACTGTGTGTTTCACATGAGCACACATCATATGATGCTCAGGTTATCAGATGGGGTTACAAGGTTCAATTACACACGCAGGGGAAATTAAAATCTTCAAAGACAAAACTCATCTCGTCCTTTAAACATCTGTCACCTTTACCTGCGCTTTATTACATTTACTTTTCATCAATATCACATTTTACAATCACTGTTGCGTACTGAGTCAAATTCACAGCAGATCCAGCGCTTATATAAACAATAGACAAACCAAAGTGCGCAGATTTCTCATGAACGTGTGTGAAAATTCAACATTACAACAGCCTACTGGACATAATGTAACATCACACAATCTCGCTGTGATACGGGATAAATCAATCACAAGTTCTGAAAAGCCACAACATTTGACCTTTTGGATGGATTAACACTTTTATACGCTTGTTTGTTGTTACATGACTATAATGGAAAAAATTATATAACAAAAACATTGACAAAAAAAGCATTTGAATTAATTTAAAACTTAAATACACATAACTGTAAAATGGATTAAAAAACCTTTGAAATTAAAAATAAAGATGTCACAATATTATACACTAAAATATAATTGTTATCCATGAATTCTCCATGTAAATTGCAAGAGACCTATCTACAATTTTTGGTTATAATAGACCACTTCGGAAGATATAAACAACACTGGTCCAGAAAAAACTTCCTGTTTTAGTTTATTTAAATTGCACAAAGGTGTTAAAAAGTTTTAAAAAATAACCGGAGGTGCTGCTGTCTTGGTGTGTTTACATCTTGCAAAGTGGTCCATGTGTGAATAAAGAGTATTTTGTTGTTTTAGTTCGTTATTTGACTAATAACAAACCAAAAGTAAAAATTCTGGTAAACTCAGATCAATGGTGACCATTAATAAATGTAAGTTTATTGATTAAAACATGTTTTAAAGTGCAGAGACTCATGCTGGACACTGACCTGTAACTATCCCATAGTTCGGTGCTTCCAGAACTGCTCCATAAAACTGGATAATGTTTCTATGACTGAGAACACTCAAAATGTCTGCCTGGAAACACACACAAAGACAACAGATAAAAACATTTGGAAAAAACCCTGTTAAAGGAGTAGCTGTGTATTTATTTGTGTTTAAAAAGTATAATCTTTTTTTTGGAAAATGACTAATCGTTTCGCTTGACAACAACATAATTCATCCGCTGTTGTAGTGTAGAGCCGCAATGAACCTGAAATTGGGACCGTAGCCTGTTAACTGTCACCCGTTCCGTATACGGGACAACTAAGTTTGCGTCAATATTGTGCATGTAATTTCTAATCGAATCATGACAAACTATATATCATTGGAAAGGTCTAAGACTCTAGAATACAGATTTATTTGGTGTTTTTTAAAATAATTTATGTAGGGAGAGTAATTGATTAGATGTGCTTAGATTTTATGTTACACATGAAAACATGTGTTTTCATGTGTAGGCTCAAAAAGGGCTCCGACAGTTAACCAACAGCCCCCCGTTGACATCCATTATATAGAGAGGAACCCTGCTTACCTCATAAGCCTCAATTTGATTTTGACAGAAGAAATAAACACACGGACGGCTTGTATGACACGTGGGTGAGTGAATTATAATAAAATGTTACATTGTATTATATATAAACTACTCCTTTAAATGAAGGTAAAAGAAAGTGGAGCTTAAATGCATCAATGTCAAGTTTCGTGGTATATGTACATGTGTGCATTCCTGACGGCATGGACGCCACAAGTTTATACAAATCTTCATCTCTAAACATTTCCCACAAATCCAACTTCATGGCTCAAATCAGAAATCATTCATAGAGGCTAAGAAGACAGATTTTACATGTTCTTGCTCCAAAATTGATTTTTGTGTGTTTTCAACCAAAACATTACGTATTTCAGGTGTAAATGAAAAGAAATCACAAACTTTTAATTTGCTCTCAAACTTTTGCATTAGACTTTATGTGATTAAACAAATTTTCAGAAGTTCATCGTTCTATCGAACGGTAGCGTTTTAAAGGACTTTTACCCAAACAGCATGTAAACCCAAAGCAAACGGTACCCACGTAGATGCTACCAAAGTCATTACGCACTAGAATCACTATGTGAAGAACAATGACAACAATGAATCTAGTGCTTTAATGTAAATACACTTCACCCCAAAGACAAACACTGCACTCAACTGAAACTAATATGACTTAATTATGAGACAATTTTCTCTTAAAGACACAGTCTATGAATTTCTGTTCACAAAAGACACAGTGATAGTGAGCCGGGGGGTGTAATCACGGCGGTCCGACACACAGAGAAGCAATTAAAATGATTATCACACTGACAATTAAAGCCCGTGTATGACTCCCACTCACCTCTTTCTCAATCTTCAGAAGCTTTTTCACCGCCACCTCTTTGTCCTGCGAGAGCCAGCAGGCGCGATACACGCTCCCGAAACTCCCTCCGCCGCAGTTCTCGTAGAAGAGGATGTCATCGAATTTGATTTGCACAAAGGAGGCACCCAGAGATGCCATGGCATAATGGCCCTTTGAAACACTCTTCTCTCCTGGAGAAAGACGAGACAAGCAGAGAAACGAGATATGAGGTCCCGATGAGCTCATGAGATGAGTTTGAGACACACACACACACACACACACACACAGGGGTACTTTAGTGAGGACAGCTCATACGCTTTTATTGTTTATTGTATCAGGCAAATGACATCTGTCCATGCATAACCCTCCCACAAAACACTTTTGGGAGTTTATTCAGTCAAGCTTGTTCAAAATAATTCTAAAGGCTGACTTTTACTCAGATTTTCAGGCTGGAGACTTGCGGCAGAAAGTCTTTGCCGGTCTGCAGATTTGATCAGTTTTTGTATTTCTATCTGAAACTTTCAAGTCTGCAAGTGTATGATGTCTATTTAACAAAAAAATCTGTAAATCTAAATTAGTAATAAATAAAGCTGATTTTGGCCAGCTTTGATCATACTGAATTAAAAGCACTAGAGTCCATGTGACGGTATATATCGAACAGATGTATTTCTGTTGAATGTTCTTGTGTTGCAGGAAATGACTTAAACCTCTCAACAGACCACATGAAACCTCACCCACTTCACCTGATAAGATGATACGCTGATATATGGGTCATATCTGCAGATGCCAGAATCTATTCAGTCTATATGCACATATGCTAATGCGGCCATCTAAAGAATGTATTTGTTTGTGTTTGTTAAGGCCCGCCTACTACCACATCTACAACAACCCCTTAGTGTTAAACTTGATCAACTTTTAGCAAAAAAGATGACTACAGTAGAGCTGAATCCCATACACTTACATCGACTCAAGAACCCATATCAAGAACCACAATAACAGTCTTAAGGACCCTACTGGAGAAGTGCCCTAGCAACCATCCTGAACATCCTAGCAACCACACTTCAGTGCCCTAGCAACAACTGTACAACAACATCCTAGCAACACCTTAGCATTGTGCTTTCACAGACAAGTTTTCAGTTTTTTGTGTATTTACATTTGAAATTTTATTAGATACTTTCTTTCATTTTATCGTTCACTGCATGTACTGGAAACTCATGACTCTGGAGTTCCCAGCACTGTGGCTTACCAGTTGAGCTCCAGTTTAGAGAAAATAACAGTTTGCATTGCTTGTTATGCTCTTTTTTTCTGTTTATCATATTAATGTTTATCACATAAGTGGTTTCAGCATCAGTGGTTGCAGAAAGCAGCGGTTTCTGGTAGACCTCCACAAAGAATGAGTTTGTATGTCATTTAAAACAATTAATGTACAATAAAATTTTACTGTTTTATGAATATAAATTATATCTAAAATAAATTGTTATATTATAACCAAACAGACCAGAAGTTAACTTATTGATACCGTCTATAATCATGCCATCTGCTTGGTTCATATCAGCTATTGAAAATAAACCTGTCACTTATTACCGTTTTCTATATTTATGAGAGCTCTCTCCATCCATCTATTCTTTTGCTGCCCTAAGGGCTCTCTCTGTTATAATATCCAATCTAATATATTTTTAATAAATTAGTTGATTCGCTTTATTGGAGTTTTTTACTTTTTTTATTTGACTTTCATTAATTAAATATCTTCATAAACATAAAATACCACCAACATCTTGGAAAACGAGGGGGTGAGTAAATGAACAGCTATTTCATTCAGCGTATTGGGGAATATACAATTCTATTAAAAAGACAACATCCCTTAATATAAAAAACAAATATGCAATATTTGTGTGCATGCTTTAATATATGACCTGTAAGTAACGGCAACAAAACCAGTATAAAAGGAACAAAATGCAATAAATAACGGAAATACAAAATCACAAGTAATTATGATATAAAAAACTGGCCCGCATCCTATTTATACTTTTGGAATCTGGCCCTCAAAGAAAAGTAGTTGAAGATCCTGGTATATAACATGTCATCATCCATGTTTGGCGATTAATATTCATGAGGCTCAGAACTTACACCGAATGACATCGTTTTGTGAGCTGAGCTGTCAGCCCCTACGTTGCAAAAAATGGAAACCTTTTCTGACGTTCCTCGTCGTGTTTCGCCGTTCCTCACACAAATGCAGTGAACAAACACAGCTGAGCGTCATTGATGGGCGTGCTCTTTTTCTCACTGTAGCTGGTTGACGCATGCGCGTAGCTTTTCCGGGAGAATTGCCCAATAAGGGAAACGTTGTTACGTAACGAAATTTCATGTCCGGAAAAACTTTCTGAAACCTCAACCATCCTTGGGGGAGTCCATCGAGCACAGAAATACTACATCATGGGCCCAGCTCGTTTTTGACAAGCTGGCCATGTTAAGCATGAGAAACCAGCACGTTTAACAGTGTAAAGAAGTGCCCCCCCTTTAAAGAATGTTGATAATTAAACAACACTAGATCCTATTGACTTCAATTATTATTAACTCAAAACCACTGACACATTTCATCTTTTGTGTTTCACAGAAGACAGAGTCAGATACCGGTTAAGGTAAATAAATGACAGGATTTTTATTTTTGCATGGCCGAATCCTGGGGGCGGGGGATCACTGTATTATCTGATATATATGCATTTATATTTCTTTTCAGCCAATAGGATCACACAGTGTTACTCCACTCCATTCATATCAAGGCATTACTACAGTAAGCACCGGAACAAAAAATTAATTTTACATTTTCCAGATGAAAGTAAAAACCATTTGTTAATGCAGATCTGCCATTCACAACGTGCACTTTTCAGCCCTATGATGAAAATTAATCCATTACAGTAATATCTGAAAGAAATCTCACACTGCTTCATATCCCATTCCTGGAAACATAATAATGCATTCAACATGATACAGTAACTATTATGTAACACGTGATCTGGCCTGACCTCAGCAAAGATGCGCCTTGCATTGATTGACATCTTAAAAATCTGATGTTTTAGAAGTTCTCACTTGCAATCATGGATTAAATGTTAACAGATATTCACCCTGTTTAAAGTCATTGTGCATGAAAGATTTGTGTGTAATAAGATTCCAAAGTATTTCATCCTGCGTGTGATCCCTGAACAGGTCCAGACGGATCCCAACATCAGATTCGACACTGATCTGTCATGTATTAATATAATGTTATTACAGTGTAACATACCCGCTGTCCTCCGCTCTTCTGTCAGTTTCGTCGTCAGGAATATAAAGAGTTTATAGAAGATCTTGCAGTGATCGTGTGACCAAACGTCAGATTCAGACAGCGCGGAATTCACGTGTTACACAACAACAACTTCCTGATTACAGCTGTCGAAAAGCGAGAGAGAGAGAGAGAGAGAGAGAGAGAAAGAGCGCGTCCAGCTGCAGAAACCCAGACAAACAGCGACTCCTGGCGGACACAGGCTGAACTGCATCACTGGTCTCGATGTTTGTTAATTTCGGAAGCGTCTTAATTTTGTAAAAATGCTAAAAAGTATAGTAAATAACGCATTTTATTGGTCAAATTCAGTAAGTTGTTTGTTAGGGTTGGAGTGTTGTTAGTATAGTACTCATAAAAACAATGGAATATCCCTAGTTAGATATTGAAAAGGTGTTTGAAGTCAAATTAATACAATCATAAAGTTACTGTAATAATTACAATATACATTTCTGTAATAAAATAAGAGACTAGCACAGAATGTAAAATGTAATAGAATAAAATGCAATATAATGAAATAATGCCATACAATAAAACAAAATCAATTATGATGACGGATGTTCACTAGTTGGGCACATAATTCAGATTTTTTAACAACTGATGCAGAATTGTAGTTCTCTATTATGAGAACGTATACATTTTAAATAAAGATAAGATTGAATATGCATCTTAATACAGGTTTATTTACACATCACAGAGAAAGGTATAAAGTTCACGGTCGAGCCACGGAGAGGCTTCTGAATGTGCTCTTATCAATTCATTTAGATATGTATTTACTTCATGCCAAAGACGATATAAATATCTTAACAAAACGTACATCCAGTTCAAAACATATTCACAAACGAATATAAGAAATATAATCATTTGGTCTCAGATCAACATGTCCTCCTCGCCTCCTTCTTAAGTAAAACGCAATCAGAAAGAAAAATGCAGAGCGAGTTAGACTCCGTAAAAGAAGCTTTAGGTTAAACAAGACGATTCTGTTTACATTTAAAGAAATGTGTGTAAAACAGATGATTATGAAATAATATTGTGGACTAAGAGAGAGCTTCTTTAGCCTGGAAGCAAGGTGAAAGAAGAACATTGTGCAGAGTGATATGAAGCCGTACACTGAGATGAAGCCACACTTTCAAACAAGCAGTCAAAACCAGAAAAGTACTCGTAAGGAGGCATGTTAAGACTTTACTGTGCAGGGATGTTTAATACATCTATAGCTTATTCACTGGCGGACATAAAGCAGCACTGATACTGTAGTTCTGTAGTGATGCGGCTCAGGTCCGGCGCGGCTCAAGCCGGTGGGAGAGCTGTGATAGGGTACGCTGGTTGTCAATCACACTTATATGGCGCACGTAGCTCCACACGTCCTGATGGTTTTTACCTGCTACCTGAGGTGCTTCTTGATCTATTAGGACAGGAGAGAGAGAAATGTATTGAGATTAGGTGAATTAGTTTAGTTGAAAACATGGTTAGTTGTTCTTAGCATCACTATTGCACTAAGGCTACCTATTAAAGTTGACTAATCTGTCCTTCTCTGTTTGTGCTACAGATGTGAATCTGTAAGTTGCTTGTGAAACTTATGGAGGACATGTGCGGTTATATTGGTGTTTAAAATGACTTTAGATTTGCTAAATATATCATGAAGACAGAAATGAGGTGTTCTGATTCAGACTGTCAAGCAACCATGCAGAACAACGCAGTCATACCATAGCAACCATTCAGAACACCCTAGCAACCGCATAGCAACATGACTAGAAACACCATCTGCTGGGTTCACACCCAACGCCAACAAGCGCGTTCCAAGCTCTTTATAACGCTGCGTTCACGTTAGCTCTACCATCTTCCTATTGGCTGTCACTTCTGAAAGTCGCTCTTCATTTGCATGAAGTTGAAGATTTCTCAACTTTGTCGCGTCACTACACACACCCATCCGGTCGTCAACGGTTGCGACTGCTTGTGTCGCCAGAAGTCACCAGCTCTACATTGAAATGAATGGGATTGTGTTGCTTTGTTGCTTGGAATGTGAACAAGGGGTTACTCTGACAGAAAGTTCTTTATAGTAACGCGATCTGACAAATATTTTCAACCTTCACTGAAGACAAGATTGACACGCGTTCGAAGCAATTGCACCACCCGATTCATTCGCACCGCCTGCCGCGAGTTCGCGTCTATAAGCATTCTGCATTGACTATGTATGTCATTTACTCACATATCTGTACTACAGTTTTTGGGTAATTCACAAAGCATATATCATAATTTCTATTCCATTACACTTCAAAAAATACATCTTTATGTGTTTTACATATTTTTAATACAAAGTATTATAACATTAAGTTCTGTCCACCACTGTTACTAAGGGACTTACTAAATGGCTGACTTCTGCAGTATCTCACGATTCTCACCGTGTTCGCGATCATTCGCTGAAAAACACAAAGACTAAATTTGAACCCGTCTTACGTATGATTTAAATCTCAGAGATGTTAAAACAGGTAAACTCACCATCTTCTCAAAGTTGACCAGTCTGTCAGTGAACGTTTTGTTACCCTCGTGTGTGAATGTCATATCTGAAAGATGAAATGTCAACATGCCAACCTGCATTTTCTTGAGATCTTAAAATGTTACAATTCAACCTGTTTTTGTGCTTCCTTTTAAATAAACATTCAAAAAAATTTACCCAGAATATTATCTGTTTTATGACTTACATAATGACTACACCACACAAAGCTTACAAAAATATTTAAACTATAATCGATTATATCGATTCAGGGGCCGGATTCACGAAACGTTCTTCAGACAAGATTGTTCTTAACATAAATTATACTGTATGAAGTTCATAAAAATGTTCCTTATTAAGAAGTTCAAATATTTTTTTAAGACCATCTCTAATTTTTCTTTAGAATGAAATGACTTTTAATTTGTAAATCACTCTTGAGAAAAACATTTTTAGCTCCAAGTGAAGAAGTTTTTTCGGGAATACAAAACATTATTACGTTCTTCTTAAATTACAGCTTAAGAAAAAACATGGCACAGTTACGAAGAATTTTCTTCACATCATTTTTTTTGCGAATCCGCCCCCAGGTTTATGCTGCAGTTTTATTGTAAACCATTTTAAAACACTGTCAGTCAAACATTTGGCCACATAAATTAATTTATATTTCTTTATTTATAAGTATGTCAGCTCTAGTATTCCAAGTGTGTTGACTAGTGTACTGTAAAGCTCACCTTTGATCAGTAAAGGCATGAAAGGGATGATGGGAGGTTCTAGCTTGGCCATTGTTAGTCGGTACGCTCTGTGATTCCTGGAAGGATCCTAAAATGAGAGAACATAGAGTATCTCTGATGTCCTCCTGAAGAACATAACCCAGTTATATCTTACAGTTCAGTCAAAAGCTTCTCAGTATTTGACTAGAAAGTGAATCTGGCGCAGTCACATCAGGCTGGTTTGGGATGCTCAAGATTCTGTATATTATAATTGATCATGAGAAAGTGCTTGAAGAATGAACAAATATGCTTACCATCAGGTTTTCAAACTCTCCGTAAAACTTCTTAAACTTGCTCGGCAGTTTCTGTAAGAGAGAAAACTGAATTTTAACAGCTCAGTTCGACCGATGGATTCTTTTCTTCTTTCAGTACGAGGTTCAGTGCATCGGATGAGCTCTTACCTCCCACGTCTGATTTAGTCGACAGACGGCTGGATTTGCCAGACCCATGATAACGGCAAAGAATGAGTTCAAGTTCTTAAACTCTTTACAGCTTTAAAAGAGAAAACACATACTGCTCAGTTTATTACAGCATTTTATAAACACTATAGTGTAATACAGAATAGTGTACGACACTGACTTAAAAGAAGAGTTCAACCAAAATGTCTGGCATTTCACTCACTTACCAAGCTGTGTTTCAAACCCGAATGATAATCATACTTCATGAAAAGACAAATGCTGAGCAGAATGTGCACCTGCTGTATTGTATCTTATACAGTCATCTTAATGAATCTATATGGCGTGTACTGTAATGTTTTACGGTGTTGATTTTTCCTTTACTGACTTCAACAGCAGCTCATAATGCTGCATGCTTCTTCCATTTAAAGAAACTGAGCAACATGAACATTCAGCTACACTTCTTTTGTGTTATACAGAAGAAACACAATCATACGAGTTTGAAACCACATGAGCGAAGTAATATCCCCATTTATCGTGAAATCTTCCTTTAACTTGATTAACACATCCTCTGTTGCAACACACATCTGCATTTAAAAAATAAGATTTGTCCACACTTGCATCAGCGTTAACTCTTTCCCTGCCTGCATTTTTATATTATATTCACAAAACTATTAATTAAACAATTAAACAATTAATAAATACAAAATAATATAAAAGCATCTGCTTAAATTATTATTTATATTAAAACAAATATTCTAGCATTTAAACATTTGTTTTTATATTGACACTGGAGAAGCTTTTATAAAAACATTTCAAATAAAAATGAACGAAAATCATTTTAGTTTTAATCCAGACCAGATTCCTAAAGATGATTAAACAGATATTTATTTGTGTTTGGATCTGTAGATGCTGCACTCTTTCAGAAGATGTGCATCAGTGCCCCCTACTGTATATCAATTAAAAGTATATACCGGATAAACTTGTCAGTGGAGGGGAGGCGTTGTGTCATTAATGACGTCAATGGAAGGAAAGAGTTGCTTATTACAATGTTAAAGGGAAACCACAACGAAAAATTGAAATTCTGCCACAAATTAAACTTCAAAAGAGCAGAATGTAAGTCTATGAGCGGAGTCAGAAAGCTCCTGGACCTCTTCAAAACGATCTTAATTTGTGTTCCTGAGATGAACGGATGTCCTAGTGTTGTCGAATGACTCAAAAGTCATGGCAGAATTTAAATTTTTTGACTAAGTTTTCCCTTTTGCACTGCTGAACAAAACACAACGTCACAGGCATGCGCATAGATATGTTTAATGAGCGACAGAACCCAAGACTCACTGCGCTGCGATCTTGATGAACTTCTTGAGAAGCTGGACACGTTTGCTAAGTGTGGGACACAAACAAACCTCTGTGACCACCCACAGCTGCACCTCATTGAACCTCCGCAGGAACAGATCCAGATTAGCTGTGGTCTTCTTAAAATGCTGCCGCCCGAACGTGTGATAGATCAACTCATGCTGAAAGTAAAACAAGACGATTGATGTACGGTGCCTTTAGTGGTACAAACTGGTTTCCTAGGACCTTATTATTATTGATTCATCCTTTCCAAATAACCATAACTATTGAAGAGGCAATAGAAAACCTGAAATGTGAAGTGACAGAAAGCGAAACAGAACTGTGTGTGTGTACCTCATGTACACAGTCGAAGAGTTCCCAGTCATACAGCGTCATGTGATGAGCCAGATCTTTAGAGCTCATGAGCTCAAACGTGGACATGGACCCTGCAGACGGACCCTCCTGCTCCGGCAGAGGAGTCTACAACATAAACATCTGAACGCTCAGTGTTTGCTGGAACATGTTTAAAGCTGATGTGTGTTTTAAGAGCAGTCTCTCACGAACCAAAGAGTCCAGCTGATCTCTGGTGCAGACGAACAGACGAGCGTTAATGCTCAGTGAGGAGAAGATGGACACATCAGACGACTTCAGAACCTCTTTATCTGAGAAACACAAACACACTCAGATAATACTCAGTGTGATGTATTGTACGAAGAGTTCTGTACCACAAGTACTTTTGCATAAGTTTCCTGCTTCTCTGATTTTGGTCCAGAGGAAAAAAAACTGAAAGCTCACAAATGTTCATCATGATTTTTTTAAACTATTGTAAATGCAACTTTTTGGTGATCCTTTGCATTATTAGTGTGACTCGAGCGTGCATGTGTTGTGAGTGTTGTGTGTGTGTGTGTGTGTGCGTGCGTGCGTCCGTCCATGCGTGTGTGTGTGTGTCTGTGGGCGCACGCATTTGTGTGTGTGCATGCATGCATGCGCGTTAGTATGCTTAAGTCTGTGCATGTGTGTGCGTGCGTGCGTGTGTACACGTGCGTACATGCATGTGTGTATGTTAGTATGCGTATGCGTGTGCCTGTGTGTGTGCATGGGTGCGTGGGTGTTTGTGTGCTTTCACCTCCTGCCGAGCCGAGGTGGATGAGCAGAAGTTCCTCGCCTGACCCCAGTTTATCCGTTACCGCGGCGATGACCTCTCTGACAGACGCGGCAACAGGCACTCTTATTGTGGTGTAGGTGTGATCACTGCAGAACACTTTAAAGAGAACTGCAATGACAATATTTAAACAACAATAAACATTTGAAACAACGGACACACACTGATTATTAAAATAAATATCAATAATAAATTGTATTATTATAATCATCAAAATCCTTTTATTGATGATTATACTAATATACTATTGTTATTGTGATACTGACTTCAGTATAAGTTATAATGAGCTGTATTTAAGAATGATATAGTTATATATGTACTGAAAAGAATAGGCCTATATTGAACAGTAAACGCAACATCTATAGCTCATTTCTTCTTATAACTTATTTATTTCCTCTGTGACTTATGAAATCAAAAAACGAACACTAAGTTTGAACGCTTTGTGAAAAATAGGAATGATATCGGCAACTAAATCAATTGGTGTTAAATTGGTCAACAGGTATTGGCGCACCCTGATGACTCACTCTCATCGGTGCTCCTGATTGGCTGTCGCTTGAGCAGTCTGTCGCTGCCCGTGCTGAACTGACGTAGTAAGACTTTGTGCTGAAATGACCGGGAATTAGTACATGACAATATGAATGCAAAAACTGTTACATTCAGGATGACTTGTGTGAATTTTCACCTTTTTTCGAAAGGGTCTGTCGTCATCTGAACTGTAAATAAAGTCCATTAAAAACCGAGTGAAATAAGTAAAACATATCAGTCGTGGTCTTGTTCTAAAAACTGTTTTAAAAACTGTGATCTCACTTTTGCTTCACGATCTTCTCTAGTCCAGGCAGATGATCCTTCAGAGCTGGAATAAGTCTGGAGTCTACGCACACCGTCTCATAGAAATCCTGCAACGGCAGAACAGACCCACACATCTACACAGGACTCGGGTTTGGGCTTGAACTAAATCATCTTCATTGAAGAAATTGAATCCCAAAGCTTGTGAAAACGTGTGTGTGTCAGGAGAAGGTACTGACCTGGAGGAAGTTAAAGGAGGTGTCCTCTTCTTGCAGGTGGTCTGTGTTAATGGCAGCCCACTGTAACACCAGACGAATGACTCTGCGTTTGTTATTGAGAGAGTAATCCATCCTCTCCTGTTCACTGCCCTGAGACGCCTGAGCGTGATAGGTGCACCGCTGCTAAGGACTTTAGAAATCAAAACTTGCCTAGTGCACTCATTCAATCCCATGGTGCACTGCAATACCTGGTGCACAGCATTTATACCCTCATGAAGCTGCTTTACACATTTTTCGGCTCAGGACATGTGACCAAAAGCACAACTAGCCATGCCACGGTGAAAAGATGGAGTACAACTCTCTGTGAATGTGTTTGAAAGGATATTGGGCCACGAGGAGAGGACACAGCTGACTGTTTGGGACAAAGACACCGTGCATAAGTAAAAAGTCATCCATAGCGGGATCTAGAGGGAAATGAAGGGAAACAGACAGATTAATGAATATGTTTTTTTAAGTTTTATATTTAATAAAATTATATATATATATATATATATATATATAGTGTGGGTGTAACGTAAAATCACATCTCTGTGACAGAAGGCACTAGGATTCTGTGCTCAGCCAATGAGAACCCTTCGTGCCACTTTTCAACTGTCAATCATTTTCTAAAGAATAGATGGTTTCATTGGCTGGCCTGACCCCCAGTTAACTACCGGTTTGTGTTTGGCTAGTGTCTAATAATATAACTATTTATAGTTTATTAAATTAATGTTAATATTAATTTGTATTATTATTTCACGTTTTTTTATAATTGTTTAAAATAAACAATTTGTTGAGTTTTGTTGTATGTAAATTTTTGGAACGGGTTCTGCAGTTTGGTCGCATTTAAACAAACCGTATGGTGCAGTGATATCTAGCGGTTACGTTTGGTATCGCAGTCTAAATTCAAAATGTTGGAGAGACAAGTTTAGCCAAGCAACGCTTCTTCTTGGTTTCTTTAGATCATTATAGGAAATAATCTATAGACTCCTTATTGTTTTTTGAATGTGTACCGGAAGATAAAATCCGTCTGTAGGCTACAGTATGGAATGAAAGAAAACAGAGAGTGTCAGTTTATTATGCAAGAACTCTGTTTTGTCAAAGCTGTTTGTTGTATGAATTTATATTCTAGGGTGTTTGAAGGTCAATAGAGTTCACTTTTAACATTTATTGGACGACTGAGATAACACACTTGTGCGGTACCTGTGTATTTTTGTATCTAAGTCTGGAGAAATTGATAGAAAAAGTTAAATTGCTTACGGGTACATGCAGGTTGTAAGATGACGCTGAAATGTTTGTTGATAATTCTGATTATGATTGACTTAAAGAAATAGTTCACCTAAAAAAAATTCTGGGGCACTATTGACTACCATAGTAGTCAATAAGTTTTTTTTTTAAGTATAGTAGTCAAGAGTGACCCAGAACTGTTTGTTCATAAACATTCTTTCAAATATCTTTTCTTGTGTTAGGCAAAACAAGAGAATTTACACAGGCGAGTAAATGATGACAGAATGTTAATTTTTGGGTGAACAAACCCTTTAATAAATGTAATGTGTGTGTAAAGTGTAAAACCCCTCATCTGCAAAATCTAAATATAGACTTAACAGAAAAAAATGTGTTGTTTGAGGGTTGAATGTTGGTAAAGAGATTCATGATTCTGAACCTGAGTCTGTGAACTGAGAATCGAGTTTCATTGTCTCCAGAAGATGTTCCAGGATCTTCTCCGGAGTCCCTGACATCACAGTGTACCTGTAGAGGAGATGAGGAAACACTCACATGTCCTGATGATTGATGCTTGTACATGATAAAACTTACAGAAGAAGAGAAATGTACTTTAGAGGAGAAGAACTGGACCCTCTGCTGTTACTCTTCTCCAAAACTAACACATCCTCTTCGTGTTCCTTCAGACGGACCGTGTTTGCCTCCACATCCTAAACACACAAACACACATTTATACATGTTGTATTGCTAATGGGGATAATAAATAATAAAGTGGGGCTGTCGAACAATTAATCACGATTATTGCATCCAGAATACAAGTTAACATAACTTATGTCTGTGTACTGTGCATATTTATTTTCTATTTGTAAGAGAATCATATGACACATTTGTAAGGTGATTCTTCTACAATGTAGTTGTTGTAATGTTCTGGTGTAATTTAGCATCACCACCAATAGATGGAGACTCACACTTATTTCTATTTCCTACTTCACGAGTTCTCTCTTTTTATCCCAACTCATTTGTTTAAATACCTATTTCTTTATGTATTCTCTGAACTAAAAATAAAATGAATAATACCCTTCTTGTACCATTCATATACCTACATTAGTTAACCATATTTCTGACTATTTTAGTCATAAACTACAGATGTCTTGTCATTTCAAACCTGTATGACTTTCTTCCGCAGAACACAAATTAAGATATTTTGAAGAATGTTGTTAACTGGCACCCGTCCGCTTGCACTGGTTTTGTGTCCATACAATAGAAGTGAATGGGTGCCGCTGCTGTTCGGTTACCGACTTTCTTCGAAATATCCTCTTTTGTGTCTTTTGTGTTTGAAAGTCATAAAGGTTTTTTTTCATTTCTGGGGGATTTTTCCTGTGCCAGAGATGGTGGAGGATGTTGTATGAATTTATATTATAGGGTTTTTGAAGGTCAATAGAGTTCACTTTTAACATTTATTGGACGACAGAGATGGTGGAGGATTAGACAAACACACATAAACGGACAACAACAGATGCGGATAGCAAAGGAGGAAACAATAGACGATAATGATAATTACTCTCCATATTATTGATAATTATGCTGATCGTACATTAACGACACCAAATTGTATAATAAAGTTCTTTGAAGAACGTTTATAGAAAAATTGATGCACACATTGTAAATAATGACCCCTGACCCTGAGGATCCTGTTGAAGTCCTCTTTGTCAACCCTGAGGAAGTGGCAGTTGTCTTCTCTCAGTACAATGGATGCGGCCCGAGGTGCATCATTCACCAGAGCCAGCTTGCCAAAGTCATCTCCCTCATGAAGTGTGCATACCACACCCTGCACGACACACAACATCTCCACCTTATTGATGTGCGCATCCACTATGTTTTGAAAATAAATCTATGCAATTCATACTGACAACATATAAATAACATATTTCCTTAGGGGGCATAAAGTAAAACCAACAATTGTGTAACAGTCCTAAAATAAAATGAGAAAAAATCTTAAAAAATAGGAAAGGCCAAAAAAGTGTCATATTTTGGTATTATGAACAGTACTATTATTAGGACGATTCAAAGCGTAATAATATGTTTCTTAAAAGTATAATTACTAAAAGAAAACCATTTGGCTGTGGTTTAACCAACCATAGTTACTGCATTATTCAAAAAAGTGGGATCATCTGTCTTGCATTATCACATAATAAAATCTGAGCTGTTGTGTTGAATGTGAAGAATTATCAGAGAATTAGTCTGACCTTCCCATAGATGACCACATTAACTGAGCCCTTCAGGATGATGTACCAAGACGTCCCTTCCTCCCCCTGATTAAACACTACAGGAACAAAAGAGATCAATAATGAAGACAAAACAAGTCGATTATAATCCACAGAGACATCACACATACTAGACATATTCTGGGATTATTACATTGAAACTCGGTAATGGTTTAAATCCATTTAGCACGTCTCGTCGGGTTTGATTTGTGAGGATAAAAGAGCCGTAACGTTGACACTTACACACCGTGCCTGCTTTCGCATGAGACTCGAAGATTAAAACCCCGGATAATTCCCTCTTCACCTAAAGAGAAAATAACACAATCTCTACTGTATTATTAACACAACAACTGGCCATATTTCAACTTTATATGAGAGAACTTCATATTTTAAATAACAAATTGACTTTTTTATAGTTCTTGTACAATTCTGTGATGATAATGATTGTGGTAATATTTATTTTCATGTGGCATCAATGTTTTAGTGAATATTTAGCTCAAGTACATTTTGAGTTTATATCATTATTCACGATACGTCAGCATATTGCAAATAAACAAAAACTGAATATACATTCATATTTTAAAAATTGTTTTCCAATTGTCACTATCAGAAAATTCTAGAAAGTCTGTATCAAAGGTGGGATGAAGCGATGATGGGTGACTACGTCTGGAACTTGGTTTGTTAGGACAGTATTAGTCATAAAACACAAAAACCATCAAATGTACACTTCTGAAGTTTTGGACGACTCATTTTTAGTAACTGTTGTTTTGAGCTCACTGTTATGCCGGTACCTTGTCATTTATGCGTACGAGTAATAATACCAAAATGTATGAAAAAAAAGTTTTGAGTACTGTGAATGGTCAAAATAAATAAGGTGATTTTCTTGTTATCAAAACTTTTAAAAAATTGTTACATTGTGTAGTGAACATAGTTAATACAAGTTGGCTTTGCATGCATGAAAAATCATAAATAGGTGACCCTCCCATCGTTTTTATTCTCAGGAGAAATTTCAATTATTGTATAAAAAAGAGCAATATATACATTCTGAACAACATCTTCTCTTATGTTCCACACAGGAGTGATAAACTAATACAGATGTAAGTAGACTCACAGTAGTGGAGAGATGTGATAAGGCCTTTATATGCAGCAGCTCCTCATAAATGATCTCTAAGTCATCTGATGTCCTCTGTCCAGGCCTGCAGTGAAGACAATGATGTCATGAATCTGGGACTTATTCTGAATATTTACAAAGTTGTACCCGGTGCAGATGTGACTCGCAGAACTTTCAAAAAGGCATCTCTCCTTCAGGGCACAACACAGCCTAATGACTCCTCAGAGAGAATTGTGGGAAAGTTCAGAGGAAAGCAGCCAAACAGAGATCTGGATCAGATCGCTTTATAACTCTCAGCCCTCTGGGAGACGTATAATGACTCAAATTTAAACGCGAGAACGTACTGTTTCTTCAGGATCATCCGCAGATGGGCGTCAGGTCCGATCTGAGAGAGGAGGAGGAGGGAGTCCTGCAGCTCTTCGTCACTCTCTTTCTTTTCCTCTTCGTTGGGACGAGGGGCGTCCTCCATTTCGTCCTCCAGGAAGCGATAGAAAATATATTTATCTTGAAAGCTCAGCTCTTGATCCACTAAAGAACACAAACAAGTCAACTCATGAAAAATATCAAATGAAAACAAACATTACAGGAACAGAAAAGGACATTTACAATTCTAAGCATCCTTCAGCCTCATTTCAGGCTTTTCAGTCATTCTTCCAACATTTATTCACCTCATGTCGTTCAAAACCTGTATTTGACTCTTTCTTCTGTGAAATACAAAAGAAGATATTTTGAGAAATGTGTCTGTATTGGAGTCAATGTGGTCCGAAGTTGTTTGGTGAACAAGTGGTCTTCAAAATATCTTCTTTTGTGTTCTGCAGAAGAAAGTCATACAGGCTTTGAAAGACGTGAGTGTAAATAAATGATGACAGAATTTTAGCTTTTGGGTAAACGGTTACACAACAGGTCATAACGGGTGGTCACACATGTCTACATTCGCACCGTGGTTTAAAACTCCCTCCTCCAGCAGCACCTGCCACATGCCCACCGCCTGAACACGAGAGTGCACACAGGAAGTGTGCTGCAACAGCCAATCAACAAGCTCCGTTCCCATGCAGCACTGCCTGCATCACACACGTGCAGAAAACATGTTACAGGTAATACAACACATCACAGACTGCTAAACCAGTCAAAACAAAATACAAGTATATAAAAAATACATAAACAGTATTTAATGTAAGAAGCTTATACATAAAAATAAAACTCATCATGTAAATTAATATATGCTGTGTAGTATATATATATATTCTGTACACGTATATATTATAGCCTCAGAAAACATTAAGAGACCATTTTGGAGACCTGATTTATAAGGTGTTTAGATAAAATTATCATTTTTGTTTAATTCGCCGAACTATATCTAAACTAAAAAAATCTGTTTGCATTTATTTGAAGAAAATGAAAACTGGAGAAACAGGGCAAAATAACAGAAAATATGCTCCGATGCATTTTCCAGACATCGAATTTCAAATTCACTTTTAAGCAACACAACAGTAATATTTGTAAAGGGATTAACTAAAAGTTTAAAAGTATTCTTATGTGATAACTAAATCAAAATTTGGAATGGTCTCTTAAAGTGATAGTTTCCCAAAAATGAAAATTCTGTCATCCTTTACTTACCCTCAGATTGTTTCAAACCTGTATACATTTCTTTGTTGAACGCAGAGGAAGATATTTGGAAGAATGTCAGTAACCAAACAGATCTCATTCCTCATTTACTACCATAGTAGGGAAAATCAATACTATGGGAGTCAATAGGGAATGAGGTCTGTTTCTGATGACACAATTTTCATTTTTTGGTGAACTATTCCTTTAATTGTTTCCGTGGCTGTATAAATACAGTTCAATATCAATAGAAAAACATGACTAATAAAAATAATTATGTCGGAGACCATCATATGGCGCCGGTGCGTCCCATAATGATTGTTATGGGTGCATTTACTGTTTTTAAATGAAATATTCAATATTTAAAATAATATAAATGAGTTCATATAAAAATATACTTAATTACAAGAATATTAAATGTGCATTAAAGTAACATTGAGACGTCTTTAGACACTTACCTGTATGACTTCAGGTGGTATTTTCTGTCTCTGATCATGTGAGGCGCTCGGGACAGGATGGTGTTTCTTAACACTTTACCTGCTCGCAAGATCTTTTCTGAATGCACCTGAGAGACAAACAGAGACAAACCACTCAACACACGCCACGAGTCAGTTGTGATGGTTGTTATACCTGTGTAATGGATTTGGGATGAAGATTGAATAAAAGATGTCTGGAAAACAAACACAAACACGTTCAAAAACAGAAAGAGGGAACAGAAAGAAAATGCAGGAATGGGAGGAGATGTGGGGCATCAGAACGTACAGTCTTGAATCGATTTTTAAAATGTTAACAATATAATAGATATTGATAAACATCAAGAAATACTTGTTTTTGGCTGACATAAAAACATAATAAATGACAGCTGATAAAACAATTATTTCTGAGCGAATTAACAACAATGTCAATCAATGTCAGCACATGACAGTCTGTTAAGCTTTGGAGCATTTGTGAGATAAGTTTGTTCTTGCGTGACATAACAACTGAACCTTTGGAAGACTGATTCTGCCGGCTGTTATACAAACCCACAAACACTCACAACAGCATTGTACAGTGCGAAAATAGACGGTAAATATGACAAACAGGGTTGACAGGTTGCTTGACAGTGGAGGACAGGAAATGACCCGTGAGGTCAAAGGAACAAAAACTGGACAATGGGAAGAGGACGCCAGAGTCACTTGTTTATGTTTAGATGGGTTTTGGAGGTGAGATGCTGGGAAGGAAGGATGTAGAATCACAACTGACGCACATAGGAGAAAGGATAAGAATCTATGGCTCCGTTTATATTTGGCATTAACATGCGACATGTATCTGGATGTTGTTCACATACACATTGAAAAGTGATCGGAAAGTTTTCCTGATCAAGAGGTAGTCGAGGACGCATTGTGATCAGATCTCAGTTTGATGTAAACGCAATCCAGCCATTTTATCTACATTTACCGGCACAAGTTTACAGAAAACCCCACCCACTATCATTCATCTCTGGTCTGTCTGAAGCCTGTCAGACCGCGGATGACAAATACAGTGGAATGTTTACTCTTGCTCACAGTGTATCATTATTTGCAACCTACAGAGGATGTTTGTCAAATCATACGAGATGTTTACCTTGACCACTTCGGCTTTATCATCACTCTTTGTGACTGCCACCAACGGGTTTTACCCGCACACACAGGGCCAGCGGTGTTTCTTAAACACATAATTTGTTTATTTTCATGTCACAGACACAAATAGCAACACTATACCAGCTTATTTTCCAACAGAGGCTACTTGTGTGTGTGTATTTACTGTATAGCCTATGGTGTAATATACTCCCGCTGTCCCGGGGGCTGCTGCCGTGTCTCGGTGTCCCCGAAAGACACAGAGTTTTGAACACACCGTATATATCATTTAAACACAAAAACACACTATTTAGGGCGCAGACCAAAGAAATGACATGCTGTAACTTTCAGCCAAACCAACCCAAATAGAAGAGAACGATATAAGTTGTCACTTTTGATCATAGTGCTCCGGCATACTTATGTGATTATTTTATGTGTCTTTGAGGGGCTGCCGGCTGTTATTATTTATATTAAAACTTTATTTAAGTGTCTTCCAGTTCCCGCCTTCTTCCTTCCTTTTAATGAACCTTCACTACATCCCCGCACCAGGGCTATTTTTAAATTGCAGGCTTATTAAAATAATGGGTGGGAAACTATAGCGATCCGATCACATATCCATGTGGAAGCCACTTGATGTCGACAAGTGTAAACTCGCTGTTTCCTGATCGTCTGAAGATCCGATCTGCTTGTTCGGATCACCGAGATCGCATGTTAATGCCAAATATAAACGCACCCTGTTTCTTTCGTAAGTCACTCAGTACATTTAACCGCATTAAACACTCACAGTATCAAACACATATATACAATGTAATGTGAAGAGGAACACTAGATTTATCCAAACATGTATCAAAAAAACTAACATGAGTATAACCAATATGAAACAGGATTACTACAAAATACCTTAATAAACATTTGCCAGAAACAAAGCTTTAAAAAACAGGTCTGAGGATTTACAGCGGGGTGACACACAGACACTACGGCATTTTTGTGTAAACACAAACCTTTTTTAAGTGTTTGAATGAGGATCCAGGTGAGATGTTGCTCAGGTTGTCTTTGTCAGGCATTCCTGTCAAAATAACACCAAGATCATGTTTTAAACACTTATCTTTTAATCAAGATACTCTGCATGATAAATCTTAAAGATCTGATGGAGATGTGTGTAATCTTCAGCAATGGGTCATGAGGGGCAACAGGGGGGCAGGCCGGTCATCATTCACACAAATGAAAAGCTTTCTCCGTCAGAAACAACAAACCATTTAGATCTCAGCCCTGCAGTCTTACCTTTTTTTTACCCTTTTCCAAGATTTGATGTTTCTAAATCCAAATTCAGTAGCTTCTTGACTTTATAAGGAGTTTAAGAGGAAAAAAGCTTAAGGCACATTTAATGCTTCCTCAAACAAGATCTTTCTTTATATCTTCTCCTTTGCCAATACAGATTTCCAAACACTGCTTGCCAAGAAATGCAATAATAAAGAGAAATTTGTGTATGTACACATCCCTCACAAACCGACCCATTCTCATCAATTGTGTATAAATAACATGTGTTTTAGTTTAGCCAAGTAACGGTTCTTCTACTAGTAACCCAAAATAATACTGACTAGACATACTTTAATCTTGTTAGCTAATGTAATTTACTTGTTATTTCAGAAATATCTACAGGGACTGTATTCTGCGCGGATGTGTACCGGAAGTTGTGTTTGGGCCACAAAAGCGTGCATGGGAAGTTACTTTGTTTATGTTGGTTTGCTTTGAAATGTCTATATTTAAAATCATTTCTTCATGTTTCATAGAAGAATGAAATTCACACAGTTTAGAATGATACGAGGTTGTGTAGATGATGAGAGAATAAAGAGATTTTTACTTACTATCAGTGTTCGGGCCGCTCTCCATAACACCATAGGGAGGGACCAGAAGACCAGCCATACAGTGACGATACTTCTGAAAAACATAACAGATGGCACAAATGCCATCATATATAAATAAAGCAACCTAATGAAACACATTGATGTGTGATTTCTCAGAGCACATTTAAAAAAAAGTAAAAAACATATTTGGCTTTTCCTCTGAAACTACTTTTATTTCCGGTTGACATCATCTAGACCTCCTTTTAACGCCCCTCTCATCCAAACACGCTTCTTACGATAGAATGCGAATCCTGATGGATGAAATCAAGTCCCACAATGTACACTCCAATAAGTTGGGAAAAGTAAAAAAGATTAAGATCTTTTGAGTTATGATGTTCCCAATTTTAACTAAGCAGAGCTATCAAGTTTTGAGTTTGTTGTACTCATGCATGTTAATTCCTTTTAATTTTGAACAATTCTACATGTGACCTTGGATCACAAAACCAGTCGTAAGTAGCAAAGGAATTTTTTCGGGCAGTGGCCGACAAAACATTGTATTTGTCAAAATTGTCGATTTTTCTTTTATGCCAAAAATCATTAGGAAATCTATGAAAAAATTGTGTAAATGTCTTACCGTAAATATATCAAAACTTTATTTTTGTGAGTAATATACTGTGCTAAGAACTTCATTTGGACAACTTTGAAGGCGATTTTCTCAGTATTTTATTTTTGCACCCTCAGATTCCACAGATTGAAATAGTTGCCTACCTAATTTTGTCAGATCTTAACAAATCAAAGGCTTATTTATTCAGCTTTCAGTTGATTTAAAAAGCTTAATTTTGAAAAATGGGTTTTGTTGTCCAGGGTCACAGATATCAAAGATAAATGGACGTTCATCATTGACCAGACTTTTTCCTTTCTAAAAACTAAAATAACAAATCATTTCAAAATGTACTCTCCGCAAAGCATGCTGCGAACTGAAATTCATTCCCGACAAATCGTCTTGAATTAGCTTGTTTAAATTAGTTACAGGAACTCAATGGTTTGTACCACTTTTTTATATAAATTACGTAACATTACTTTAACTATTTAATTACTTTGAACATTCGGGTCTACAGTGCACCCTACAACTGCTCTATAGAAAAATGTCACAATATGGAGGTAAAATGGGTTACAAATGTTGTTGATGCGTTAAAGACATCTCAGGTCAAAGAGTTGGTCATATATGATTCATGGATGCTCACACGCATGCCGAATGTTTGTGTTACAGATGTGAATGAAACCTTGAAATTTGCATCACTTCACCATCAGATGATAAAACAGGTCCAACAGTCATTGAGGGACGAACCTGAATCATGGACCAGAATATTGGGGTCACTTCTTTTGTACCACCTAGCAACCACTCAGAAAACCCTAGCAACCATCCTTTGAGATGCAGTTCAGGGAAGCAGTATGAGAGGAAGTGTCTCTGTAATCTCTTTAATCAGGTCTGACTCTGGATCAGAGAAGATTAGGATGGATTAAACCTTTTGAATTACAGATCGAACAGCACCTATACTATATAGAGGTCACACACATGAACATGTCACACAAATCTGAAATGTTTCTGACACACATCGCTTGTAACACACATATAATATTGTGAATGCTATCAAAGGTGCAGGTTTAAGGTCCTGTGTCGGTTTACTGTCATTTTATACACCTACAAGAAACCGACACTTAAACTAAGAGAGTATTATAAACAATAGCACAATAAATAAAAATATACTGTAGACAGACAGACAGACAGACAGACAGAAGTCCTATTGAGGCACTTACGCAGGGTTACTGAAGGAGAAGTGCACTTTACGTTGTTTTGAACACAAGACACAAGAGACATTAGAGTCCATTTAGCGTAGAATTGAAGAGCAGTAAGTCCTGCTTGTCCATCGAGGTCATGTAATCTGTTTAAGAGTCCATAACAGATCTAAACTGATTGGTACCTCCCTAAAGACCATATTCAATAATACAATTGAGTTCTGTATCCATCTAACCCGATACAGAACAGAAAACAATAAGCCAACCTCACACACCAATCAGTAAGAAAGAAAAATCACACAAGATATCATTCATATCATAAAATATTACTCCTTGACATCAATGGTGCAAATAGAAACGGTCTCCTCAGATATTACTCCAGATAAAAGACCAAGAAACTCACAAATGTCTCTGTTGTAGTCTCAATAATGTCACAAACCGAGCTCAGTCTGCAGGTCAATATTGTTTTATCTCAATATGAACTCAAACATTTTATTCATCATCATATTATTACAATCCGGAATTCTACAATCCACATTTTACTGATCTATTCTCTGCATGGATTTAACCAATTATCTTCTTTATTTCTGTTGTATTTCTTCGAAGCATTTAATAAAAATCTGAGATAAAGTAATTTAATGAAACCCAACTGAGAACCAATGTCATTTTAGATATCTAAATTAAAACTTTGAAAACTTTTCTTTTATTGAAATCAAATAAAATGTTGCCCTTAAAATGATTGGAACAACTTGCAATGAATAAAAAATAAATTGTTGCCTCAGAAATAAACTGATATAAGTTTAAGGCGCTAAAATGATAATAATAAACAAAAACTAAGAATAAAAATAGTTAATCTTAAATAGCCACATAAAAAGAAATAAGTAATGAAAGGACAAAAGCAAATAAATAAACTGCTAAAAATGTAACTGAAATTAACTTTAAAAACTAAAAATCTAAAAGTTAAAGACTATTTAAAATATTAATTTAATAAATAAAACTAAAAACTAAATTTTAATAACTCTGCTGAGAAATCTGTCAAATCTCCTGAGCTGTAAAAGAGAGATTACATTTTCCTCTTAAACTCCTTATAAAGTCAAGAAGCTACTGAATTTGGATTTAGAAACATCAAATCTTGGAAAAGGGTAAAAAAATCTAATTTGTCTGAATGTTTTGGTGCCATTAAATAAAGCTCAGTGACTATTTCCAGACAGATCCATTAAGCAGGACACTTGAGACAGTTAACACAGTTTTTCTCTGGTGCAGATGTGAGATGTTGCTCTGTAGTCATCGTCTGTGATTGATGCTCCCATAAATCACTACAACCTAACCTAATATGTCAGTGCGATTATCGATACGTAAGAATTGATATGCCGAAAGTGAGTAAAGTGCCATAAAATGTTACAGACATGCTTTACAGATACTAAAAACGTTAATGCTTTCAGTGCAATAAATACAAACAATCATGTCATATTTTGTTATCTAATGCAATGATCACAAAGTGTGCATTAAACGATGTCAAAAGTTTGGGTTTACTTGACTGAAATGATTCTCATAATCTTATTAAAACCTTTCGCCAGAAAGTGCTTAAATATCATTGTGCCAATTTATTCATTTATTTTATTACAAAAAAGCTGTTTGATAAAATGACAAGAAATCATTTCAGCAAAATTATAGACGACTACACTTAATTTTGGGGGATTTAGAACTAAGTCCTGTTGAAACATCCATAGTTTTAATAAGTGTACTGTTGAATATTCTACTTACAATGTGATAAGTAATATAAATATGAACTGTTTATTGTCCTGAAACATTCATGTATATATTAGACTGATATGACACGTCAAACCCAAATAACATACACCACAAGCATTAGAATGACTGAATGAATACATTTTCTAATCTTATCCGTTTATCTCTAGTAAAACCACCGCTCACTTTAAACTGTTTCATCTCCAGTAATGAAGAGAACATTTGAGCAGTATGAACACAGAATGAAAAATCCTTGCAAACACAATACATTCATGACTGATAGGCAGGGCTCGATTATTCAATAAACACTTAAATTATTACATTTTTATCACCGTGTTTCTGAGCTGGTGTCAGTCAATGGTGAGCAAGTTTTTATTTCTGCACTGATTGTTGGATTTAAAAAAATATATATTTGAAAAACACTGAACAACAGAGCTGTGAGCATCATCACATTACACATATTGAATACACAGAGGTAAGGATGATTACCAGCATACACAATTATACAGCAATCTGTAACACTGGTGATGAAATATCCAAGTCTACAGTCAGACTGAACAGTACAAGACTTAAATTCACAAGTGAATGTCTGTAAGCTGAAAACAGACAATCTGCTCTTACTAGTGGTTTCCATGGTGATGCAAAATTTGAGAGTTATGTGTGTAGATAGTCTGGATCATCACTTGTGTCTCATCACTGTACCTGATGGACGCCTGTGAGAGGTGAGAATTAAACTTGAAGTCCAAATACTTTCTTCTTAGTCTGGGTAAAGTTATACAGTACGTCATTTGTAGGTAAAGTGTGAACACTGTGCTGTGCTGTGCTGTGTGGTTTGTTTCAGTCAGTGGGACCACTTTGTCCAAACAATGAGAAATGATGTGTTTGAGTTAAAATAATACATCAGAATGTGCATTAGAATGCAGTTTTTTTCATGTTAATTCTGTGTTTTTATCTTTTTTTTGTCATTTGAATTTTAGTTTCAGACACCTTTTAAATGTATGACATTTGTCTAAACGTCTTTTTTTTCAATTAGTTTAAATGTTAACTTTTTTATAATTATTGGACACACCTAAATTCCTAATACACCTAATACAACATGACAAATTACCCACAACCCCCTGAAGCTTTAGTGGAGAGCTGTGATTGGAGGAGACATGATAGCCTAGAGGTGCTTAGTCAGACTGATATACAAACACACATGAAGACGGGGGCAAACATATTTATCAAGTCTTTATATAAAATATATTTAATCTGCTAATGGCCATATGCTTAAAAAATACAAATACAGTCACATACAGATCTTCACACATGTTCGGTGTAGACTAGAGATTTAGTAGATGTTCATTCAAGCTGAAGTGAGTAATGAAGCGTGCATGCTCAGGGTGTGTGAATATCTCAAGAAAACTCTTATATAACCCTCCTCTACAAATAACACAAGCTACTGGAGACCAAAAACAGCAAAGATTATCAACAGATTAGAAAAGAAAGATCAGATCACTTTATTTAGTATACGTCTGGATAATTATTATTCTGCTCTGGAAGAACCATCATTTCAACCAAACAGCCAGTGATACATAAAGAATATACAAAAATGACTTATAATTATTTTTCATATTATTTATGTACCAATTTAACAATCGTAATAAACAACCCTTTGAAACGTAAAACGAGACTTTTATGTTGAGTTATTTAACATATGAATCATCGAATCAGAGTTTTGAACTCATTCAGTTAAAAGAAAGAGAGAGTGTATTAAAATATCTACTGACTATTAAAAATATATTTCTATAAAGATCTAAAAAATCACCTGTAAATCTATAAAGATGTCACAAAAGTGTGTGTGGGTTTGTGGCGCTATCATTGGCACAGTCGATTGTGTCGGTTTAAGGTGTGTTTTCAACTCAAAGTAGATGAGGAGTTCTTAACCATTTTCTTTACTAATTCTGTCAAATGATGCATAAACTACAGACTTTAAAGAGATCTCATGTGATTCTCTGTCAGACACTTGCACCAGGTAATTTCATAGAGTCTGTCTGTTCGATGTTCTTTGTTTGAGAAAGATTTCAACTAACTTGTCATCACACAAAAATAAGTTAAGAATGGTTAGAGTTTTGGAGTATAATGAAATTGGATGTTTGAAACTATTCATTAAAACTGACTTTCCAAGCATAACGCTTTTATAGAGATAAAGCAAATAACATCCGAATTAAAACAGAGACGGAACATATTAACAGGAAATGAAATTGTTCTTCGCCAAAATAAGTCATTCTGGAGATGTTTGTGTCAACTGAAGGTCTTTAATCTGACCAAAAACATGCCAAACTACACTTAGCACACAGAACCAATAAAAGTGTCCCATCACCATGACAACCGCATCCTGCTGAGAGATTATTACAGTTTTTACTTTAAAGATAAATTAATGTTTTCATCATCAGTCGGAATATAAATACACGTTCCTCTTTAAACTGTATGCGAACAACAAGAAATCTCTTAAAAGAACTGTGATGATGCTGTAAATCAATAAAGATATTAGATGGAAAAAATCATGGTACTTCAATTTAATGTTAAATACTTACAGTACTAATTCAACATTTTTTTCCAAAAACAACAGGGTAGTGTTTTTCATACTTTTTGTGAGGGATATAAAACCTTGTATTAGGCAAATTCTTAAAAATTAGTATGAATTATTATTATATTATATAAATTATTATTATGTTTTAAACTGCATATTATTAAAATGATATGTCTCAGTATTCTTACAATTGTCTACAGTAACCTTCGAATCATACAAATATTTACAAAACGTTCTGGATGAACCCTACAGTGAAGTGATAATTATTCAGGTTGTAAATCTGAAAGTATGTTTTTGGATGATTGGCCAGTGTTCAATTATCGAGAGATGAAAGCCACATCAAACCCCACAGACACCTCAAAGAGAGGCTGGTGCTCACTTTGAAGGAGCATCTGAGAAAATGATGGAAGGATGCAAAAGAAGATGTCATTACTTAAAAACGAAGCATGTGAAAGTGAGTCTGGAGCCAAAACGCACAATAATGACACAGCTGCTATGCAAGAAAAACTTTGTGTCCGATGAGATCAAGATAAAGCTGTTTGTTTGAGCAGGATTCAAAGTGATACGTGTAGCGTTAATCTAACACAGCCCACGCCTGCAAAAAACATACCTGCAGTGAAATACAGAGACGGGAGCTTTCATCAACAGAGAAGACACAACTTCAAGACTAGAGAGAGAGAATATTATTATTACTATTATTCCGTGTAACTTGAACTGCCCGGAGAAATCTGCCTGGAGTAATGAACTTAAATCACACAAGTACCCAAAACCTTTTGAGCATAAACATCTCAAAAAAGCATAAAATCAGTCCAATGGTGCTGCTACATGTGGATATTTAAATATTATGGACAAATATATTATGGCCAGAAACACCGTTGAACATTTCATTGAATATTTCAATGTGCAATATTATGTTAAGTTGAGAACAGAAACAGAGGCTTGCCAGACAGCTCATAAAATCAAATGAATAGACAAATTCCCTTAAAATGACATACACAAAAACATATCTTCCTCTTATATCTTTAAAGAAAAGTGATCCACTGCACTTCATTTCATTGAATCATTCACACAGATTACATAACTCTCAAAGGCATTCTGAGCAGCGTCTACTGTACTCTCTCTCTCACAGTGTCACACTTCATTACAATCTAAGTGAAGACCTGTTGTATCAGAAATTAACATCAGTAACACACGCACACAACACACACACAGTCCCACACAAGTTGTGCGTATTGCATCCTGACTACAAATCTCACAGGGGATAGAAAGAGCAGAAGAATGGAGCACCCTTAAAAAAGAGCGACAGACAGCATCATGTGGGGAAAAGGTCAAAGAAAAAGGATGAGAGTGAACGTTCAGACACTTACCTACAGCGATGACCAACCCATGAGTGTAAGACACTGAAGCAGTCAGGACTGCACTAGCTTTCTCTCTCTCTCTGTAGCTTTTAGTATGTGATACAGAGAGCCTTATTTAACATGTTTAACTGTATCTCTCTCTCTCTCTCTCTCTCTCTCTGTGTGTGTGTGTGGTCTGAGCCAACGAACACGTGCATAACAAGAGCCAGAATGAATCTGAGTGTGTGTTAGGAAGATTGCTGATGTAGTGTGTGTGTGTGTGTGTGTGTATGGTTGAATGGGCAGCTGACCCCCCTTCCTTTTAGAGTGAAATGGTTGCTAGGCGATTTGAGTACTCCAATCATCATGGTCTAATGACTACTGACTACGCATACACACATACTCAAACACACACACATTTAGTAGATATAATATCTCCAACTATGTTTACTATTGGTCACAAAATTTCAGGAATAATTTAGAATTTTAAGCTGCACACAAACTTTCACATTAACACACGTTTCTTACAACCATGCTAAAGGTATCACAACTTCTCTCAATAATTTAGTATTTTCAGTATTCTTTTCAAATGTAAGACAAATGGAAAAGACACAATTGCATTTACTGATAATAGAGACACTGACTTTCATACAAATATTCTTTGGATCAGATCTGTAGCGAGACTCTAAGTTGTCACAATAGAAATCTACTGTTTCTCTCAACTGACTTGAGTGAAACTTGAAACATAAGGTACTATCTATAAATAAACAACTTAATACAAATATTAGGGATGTAACAATATCAAAATCTCACGGTAGGATAATATCTCTGTGTATTGCCTGCACTACTATATTTATTTGCTATATTTAAATGACTAATGAAGAAAAAAGTGCCATGCGTTTTTAATAAACAATTATTGAACATTGCAATGATGTAACAATTAACCATGTCATATCCTCTCCTCTTTTCTTTATCCTCTAAACATACTGTAACTGTAGCTTTGAGGTATGAGGTATATTATACGATTGGTCAAATTACTTTAACTCTCTATTATAAAATAAAAGAACTGCATAAGCTGGACCTTGACATTGGTAATATCTATAATGTTGTTTAACATTCTCTATTCTGTTAAGACCTATCATTTCATCCAGTCATGTGACCGCGATAATATTGAGATACCATGAAATTAATAATATTGTTAAATCTCTGACAAATATCTGTTCTTTATATCTATTACATCTATAGCTTTTCAGATATAAACAAACGAAAAACATATATATATATATATATATTAAATGCATTTTTATATCAAATTTATATATTGCATGTACTTTACAAGGCAATAAATGGATGTTCAATATTCATCACTTTACAGCTTACTAAGTTTAAAAAAAAAAACGGAAGGATAGCTCGAGGAAATCACCGCTGTCATTGAAAATAATCTTAAACAGCTGAACTGAAGTGTCACGCGAGGGTCATTTAGATTTTCTGACTGCTTCACATCCTTATAAAGCCAGTTGACCCCACACCCTCAAAGAGTATAAATCCTACTACAATCATAAAATCAATACATCTAGTCGAACACTTTAAAGGGGTCATATGGCGCGAATATGTTTTTTTTTTGGTGTGTTATAAGTTGCCCATTCATGTATTAGACACGTAAAATTGCTAAAATTTAAGTGTGGGAACAAAGTATGCATTCTATCTAAAAGCGAATGCTCACCCAGACCTGCCTGAAACGCCTCGTGTAACCACACCCCCACAAATCTACGTCAGTTCGTGGTATGATTTGACTTAGACCACCCAAATGTATACGCAAGTAAGGTGGTGTACCTGTCAGTACAATTGAAGAGGAACCTGATGTTCCAAACATGGTAAGAGGCGTTACATTTCCGTCACACGCTTGCAGTATTCGACCAATCACTACGCACTGGTTAATTGACCAATCATAGCACACCTCGCTTTTCAGAGCAATGAGCTTTGAAAAAAATCTGTGCATTTCAGAGGTGGGCAAAGAGCAGATACAAACATGCATGGTACATGGAAAATACAGCGTTTTTTAACCTAAAATTGTGTATACACATAACATTACATCTAAAACAAACAATAATATTCATTTTAGCTGTGTCATATGATCCGTTTAATCGTAAATACTGGAGCGGCAATGCGACGTGGAGTTTGTGCAGTGGGTTTTCGAGAGCCAGGAGCTCTGTGTGTTTGTGTCAGATTAAAGGCCAGCTGTCCCTCTGTAGAGACACAGGCTTCAAACAAACATCACAATCACCCAGCGCACGGCTGTAGGCTTTGAAATAGAAATGAGTTATTTACAGGTGCTGCTGGTTTTGCCAAAGCTCTCTTTTATCTCACATCCAGTTTCCCTTAAATGCCAATGATCAGCCAGAACAGGAACACACTGTGTTACTTATACCATCATTATATGATTCATTAATGATAATTATACATAAACGGCATAAATTAGACCTGCATTTTGCCGTTAAATATTAGACAGTTTTATCAGTAGTCTCTCTTTTGCTTCTTCATAAACCCCAAGAGTAGTTTCTTCATTTTGCTCTACATGATTTATATAACATGTCATTGTAAGACATCTTCTGACAGCAGGGGCATTTGATGCTGGGCGATGAACAAATACCAAAAAATCTTTACCTCAAATACTTGCCATCAGAGACAAAAGCTTTGTAATATGGCAAATATATAGTTCAATACCACTTCTGCAAAATGAATTTTTGTTTTGGAACAGCATTTCATCAAAGATTTTGGATTATAGTCAGTTCTCCAAGCAAAGCAAAATAAATACATATAATGAATTGTCAACCTGATTAACGTATGTCTTTTAAGCTAATAAAATGATTTTTTCTTGGGAAAATAATGCAAGAACAGCGGATGAATTATAGTGTTTGGATGCTAGCCGCAACACTTTTGTAATTTGACATCTCATGTGTGTGTGTTGTTATCATTGTTGTGTTTGTGTAGCCTGATGTGGGTGGGATGGGAACTTGGTCATGGAAGCCTGGCCGTCCCAAAACCCCCGGAACACTCAGTGTCTCTCTCTTTTCCTGTTAGTCAGCTCCGTGGGCATCCCACCCAATGAACCAACATTATACTTTAAATATACAACAAATGCATAAACAGACACACCTCTCGCTCCCAGCGGACATGTGATTATATACGTCAATTTTACAGACCGAATTTGCAGCCACACAAAATCATATATCTTTTGTGAATGCTCTGGGGTGTAAATGGTCAGGAAAAAATCATGCATGACAGGGAAAAATCTTCTGTGTCATTTAATGGATTAAATTCAGTCAACTCACCATAATCAGCTCAGTACAGTCTGACTGACAGCCAGTGAACAGTTCATTCATTGGAACGAAATAGTTATTAATACACTTTTATTTTTTGGTTTATTAAAGGTCCAATGTGTTATTTTCTGGAGAATTTATTGACAGATATGCAATATAATTTATTACAACTGTATGTCTTCAGAGGTGTAACACTGTGAAAATTGATTTGTTTTAACTTAAAAAAGTAAGTTAACTGGGTGCATCATTTTTTTTTTATTACGTATATGACGTAAAATATTAGTTGATGCAACATTGTAAAATCAACCAATATTTTTAAGTGTTTTAATTCTATGTTTTAAGGCCTCAGTGTAACTTAATTTTTTAAGTTATAAAAACAAATCATTTTTACAGTGTAGTCTTACATAATGATGTCTTTCATAAATACGTTATCTCCTTCTGCAAAGAAGCGAAAATGTAAATTTTTTACATAACTGCCACAAATAGATTTTTAGCAGACGACCTTAGATACAGACGACCAGAGACAATATTAATGATGAGATAAGACATTTGCTCAGTCATATTAGATACAGCTGAGAACTTCTGCTAGTACACGACTCTCTCAGATCCTCCACACGCACACACTCTCACAGACTCCTGTGATGTGGCTTGTCCCTCTCTGACCCGCTCTAGTAAAAGCTTCCCATCATGCTCAGTGTTACTTAGTGCCCACGGCCGACAAAAACCAAAACGACAGAACAAAAGACTACTCAACTCACGCTGTGCACGTATTAACATATGTACAGCTCTATTCACCTTTACATTCATGCACGACCTGATGAAGCACAATTCATAATAAACATCTTTGACTACAATGTCTTAAGACCATATGAAATTGGTTTGAAAACTACAACAAGAATAACTATAAATTAAGGGACATTACTTTGAGAGTTTATATTTCAGTACGACTGAAAATAGTACAAAATCAGAACAATCATTCTCTGTGGGATGATAAACGACCAATGGCAACATTTAAAGGTTCGTGTTCAGAACCCCACTGCCCCCTGCTGGACGAATGTGATAAAGCGGATCAAATCCATCTCCAATATTTTCATAGTACTACTATGACTGTAGAAATGATCACACATATCATAGGTAAACAAAAAAAATGACGTTTCAGTTCATCTCTGACATTTTTTGTCTCACTATTGGAGTGTTGCCATACTGACCACGCAGGGAGTAAACTTTAAATTTAAGTATTCATTTATTAAATATTCAACCTTTAGAGCAGATGTTGTAAACAAACACATATGGAAGAACCCAGAAAAAAGACAAGAGAGCAGAGAAACTCAATATAATATGGAAATATCGAATCTTCCAGATCTACGGAAATGCGCAAATAATATATTAACATGGTTTAAAGGGACAGTTCATCCCAAAATGAATTTTGTCATTATTTATTCACAATCTTGTCATTTTAAACATTTAAAGATGATATTTTGAAGAATGTTGTTAGCAAAAACTCTTGGTCCCCATTGACTTCTGTATGGACACAAAACCAATGCAGGTCAATCGGGAGCAAAGGTTTTCTGTTACCGACATTTTTCAAAATATCTTCTTTTGGGTTCTGGTGTAGAAAGTCAAACATGTTTTAAATGCCAAGAGGGTGAGTAAATTATGACAGAATTTTCATTTTGGGGTGAACTACCCCTTTATTTTAAATTAATATGTTGTAGTCAGCAACCTATATTCAGTACATTCCAATAATCAATGACTGCTAAACACCATGTGCATATATCAGCATCACCTTTTCTCATCTAATGCAAAATGTTTATGATTGAAATAACTAATTGTGGACAGAAGCTTTTGTGAGTTTGTGCAGGGGCACAACAGAACTACTGTTGCATTTACAAACCAAAAAATACACCAAATTCGAAAAACTAGATGATTCTTTGTATGTGTACAGATGCTCACAAAATTACTATTTTAAAGATTCATGCAATAGCGTGAAACACTTGAAATGTATTATCTCGTCACAAATGCTGGTTCTGTGTAGGAGTTTGTGTTTTTGCATACCTCCCACAGGCTCCTGAAGTCCCTCTGCTCAATCCGCAGCAGTTCACTGAACTCTCGGGTGACGATGGTGGCGTGCCGTGGAGTGTTGTCCAGTATTGACTCCCCAAAAGCTGTGCCGATGCCCAGCGTACAGATGGTGACAGCATCCTGACATGAGAACGGGCACAAGTTAAAGGAAAACTCTTTCAGAGGTGGAGAGAGACAAAGGAGGGGAGGGGTAGAGGTCATATATAGAAACAAACCATCTGAGATGGTTCTGATGAGAGACCGCTGAACTTCCACTTCAGACCTCTTATAACCGAAGCAGTTTCACTCAACACACACACGGAGGGAAAGAGAGAGAGGACTGCTTCTTCACTCCTCAGAGATTTATAGAGCTTGTTCTAGTTTTCTATAATAAGCATCTGCACTCAATAGAGATGTTTCATACTCAGTTTCATTAGGGACAGGATGCATAAGAAAATAAATATTTCTGCTTCAAACCTCAACCAGCATGCATCTGGACATGTGAAATTGAGCTAGACAAAATCTCATGCTGTGGTAAAACACTAGCTATGAGGTAGGACTACGTAATATATTGAAACTATCGAAATATCGCAAATGTGCATATTGCAATATTTTGTCATAACAACATTTTTTTATTCAAAAAGTTACGTATAGACCAATTTTGATGACGTTAACAACACTGATCCAAAGCTGGTCCAAAATAACTTCCTGTTTCAGTTTTTGAAACTACACAATGGTTGAACAACACGCAACTAACAGAACATTTTTAACTGAATCAAAATGAAAACACAAATATCTTAAAGTTTAAATTATATTTGTGATTTAAATTAAAACTATAATAATAAAACTGAAACTGCTTCTGGACCAAGGATCTTGGGAAGTGGTCTATAGTCTATAAGTTTTAGGTTGAAGCCGATAGAAAAAGAAATATCGTATCGCATATCGAATGTGGCATAATTTAGCATGCTATCGCATATCGCATTTTATATATAATAGTGCTATATATAATAGCATTTTAGTATAATAATGTACCTGATGGTTTGCTGTCTCAGACACTTTGACATCCAGAGACCCAGACAGGACAGCATACCAGTTAGTGCCGATATCACCCTGCCTGTACACTAACAGAGGAAGCAGTGTAAAATAAAAATCAAATCACCATAATGTTTTTTGTTGTATCACTGTTTGTGTGGGACTCACGGGTGATGCCTTTCTCCAGACATTCGTAGAAGCCACACAGACAGATCTGCTGAAATAGAGAAGGGTGGAACTTTTCAAAGGCCTTCACACTTTTCAGACGGGCCAAAATAATGTCCACATCTTCCCCTGAGCGTTCCTCTGGTCTTCACATTCAACACATACAAAACACAGACAAATAAACAGTCAAGTCAATATGAAGCTGAATCCACAAACTATTCTACTTTACCATTATGTTTGGTATAGTTTACTTTTCAAGTTTTACCGTTAGAAATATAGAATGGGACCTGGTGTAATATATCAGAAATACATTGGATGTTGAAAAATGGGCATTCCAAACCAAAATAGAGCTAGACTCAAATGTCTTAAATGATTACCCTGAATCCACACCCGAATCCTAAGAGAAAAGCTCCATGAACTACAATTCCTCAGGGGTCAGTGTTAGGACCCATGTTATTTTCTTTATATATCTGGGAAATATTCGTAATGCTAGGTATCAAAACTGAAGATGATTTATTGTTGTACATTATCAGCTTCACAAGCTCTATAAAATGTTCAGAGCTTTGATATTGTGCATGATATATTGTTTTGTTTGTTCGAACTTAAACAGGTTGTATACAGATCGAATTAAAAAATCATGTTCGAAAGCTTCTGTGGCATGCGAGGAGATACAAGGGGTCGTACACCAGAAACTAGAGCTGCAACAGGCAAACCAGGCGTAATGTAAAAACTTTATCAACAGACCAGAAAACAAAGAGATTGCTCAGGGTTGCAGTAGTTACACTAATACAAGACTTCGCAGAGAGTGACTGAGCAAAACAGGCTATAGGCAGAGTGATACGGCTAAAGACAAACAGCCCGACAATGATGAGGCATAATAAGACTGAGCAGTGGATTGTGGGAAATTCAGATCATAATAGGATTGTACCAGGGATGTGATGAGTGACCTCTGGTGGAAGACATGGGTACCCTAGCTGATGTTCATGGTCGTACTACATCCATCCAAGGAACAAAACATCTAAGTTCAAATGTTTGTTTTAAAAGCATCTTGCTTTATCCCGTGACACAAGCCCACTAGAGGTCAGACACACCTGTGCAAACTCTAACATCATGTGAGCAAGTGTGTTTAACAGGGACTAAAAATCCATTTACTGTGCAAACATTTCTACAGCAAAAATGAAGTCACCCTTCCAATGTGAGCAACACATTACTAAGTGCAGATAAAAGACTCAGATGTCATTTTCATCCTAATGTGTATTTTGCATTTAACTAATCAAGTCTCAAAAGTAGAATTCATGACCTTTATATAATTCGGTTTCAAACAGTGCTCGATATATATAGTTGTTGAGTTCAAATACGGCTCGATTGGAGACATCTGGACATCTGCTGTCAACATCCCTCTGTGAAAACGACGTCAGGTGACAGAAGGAGATAAAGATGCAGGAAACGGAGAGAAATCAGTGCTGGGACATTTACTCTTTAAAACCGACCTACGGCCATCTGCTTTAGATGTGTAAATATTGATCGACATTGAGATGGAGCCATTCATTGCAGGGAAGAGCAGGTCAGAGCCCATTAGAGTGTGTCATAAACACATTAAGACAGAAGTCTCTGCCAAGTTAGATAAAGAGAATATAATGTTAGCTAACTGCTGTGATGTTATAGATATCTTGGTTTTGGGTTTTATGTCATGAGCAGTGTCCATTCACATAATAACTGCTCCGAAAGGATCGTTTTTCGTTCGGAAACGTTTCATGGATTTCCATGAAAGTTCTTAAAAGCAAAGCTTTCTGTAAGGTGCACTATAATGCAAGTGCACATGTTTACCTCATTTGTAAGTCGCTTTGGATAAAAGCATCTGCTAAATGACTTAATGTAAATGTGCATGGGATTTCACGCTTACGCTATTAGCAACATCACCAAAAAATGAACAAGTTTACAAAACACTCAGACAGATAGTCCCGCACTAAATTCATGACATAGGATGCTATTTCCAGTCCTGAATTAACCTTTTTTGTATAATAAACACTATTGTTAAAGTGCATTACGTTATCAACATGAGGATGGAGAGATTGTTCATTTTGGGTGATTCTGTGCCTTTAATGATGTTCTGTCTCTCTCTCTCTTCATGAGTCTGCAGTAACACAAGCACTGCAGCACTGGTGACCTCCTCCTCCAGGTGACAAACAACCCAACACAAAGTACACGTGTACAATACATCTGCACTCATCATAAACACAGACTCACACGTGAATGAATGAATAAATCAATCAACGCAATGAATCTAAAATCTACTGCAATCTGAAGCCCCGAGATTTCAATTCTCCATCAGTCAATCTGACAATCACAGTTTTATGAGATTGAAATGATTTTGTTTAGTGTTTATAAATGAATGATCAAAGGCACTGATGCCTAACGGATTGCTGAAGGTGAAGCGGAATAAGTTTGTACCTCTTATCCAGACAGCAGATCCACTCAGCAGATGCAGAGGAGCTCGAGCTGTGTGCTGCGACCATCTTCTGTGAGATCATGAGTTCAAATTAAAGTTCACATCGTCCGAGCATGATCAGAAACACATCGGACTGTCCTGATACCGATCGAGTTTGATACTGACTGTGACTGAGTCTGAATGATCTCTAGCGCTGATGCTGGTGCCCGCCTACACAACTCACATACTACAGAGAGAGAGAGAGAGAGAGAGAGAGAGACTCCGCTCGGTTGGCTACAGTAAGTTCTCAATATATATCAATTCTCGAATTAAAGTGGCTTGATTTTGAGTCACTAAATGCACGTGGAAAATAACTTAATAAAATAACTTATTGAATATCAAATAAATGCATGAAATTAGATAGCTATACATAGATATTATATATCGTGATAAATACCAAAATTGATTAGGGCTTTCAAGTGATTAATCGCGATTAATCACATCGAGAATAAAGTTTGTGTTTACATAATATATGTCTGTGTTCTGGGAATTTTAATTTTGTATTTATCAACATATACGCATACATACATATATTTAAGAAAAATATAAAAAATAATATGTAATTTCAATTATGGATAAATATAAATAAATACATGTAAATGTTTACTAAATATGTAAACATGTGAGTGTATGTTTTTATAAATACAAAATGAATATGCACAGAACACAGACATATATTATTTAAACACAAACTTTTATTCTGGATGCGATTAATCGCGATTAATCACTCAACAGCCGTAAAATAGATCCATATGAAAAATATGTTTAGTGTTTACACTTTTTGCCATATCATACAATCTTAAAAAAAACAATTTTAATTTTTTTTTTTATTAGATATCTGTCTCACTGATTTTGTGAAAGATCTCTAATGAAGGCAGTGTTTGTGGGGGAGAAAAACCAAGAGTGATTTCCTTTTACGTGTGAATCATATCCAGACTGGTGAATGTACAAACAATGTAATAGAAGTGACAGATTTCACGAATCTTTATCTTTCATTCCCGGTTTCTAATAGAAAATAAATGGCTTTAGTGTTCAGGTGAGAAGTCTTATCGGAGGTTGTGTACAGCCAGGAAAACTGATGTTTCTTTGTTTTCTGCAGGCATGAATTCCACACCCAAGCATATTAACACGCTGTAGAGCAGTCTCATTATAAAGATGTGCAGTCAGCAACCTGGGTGAAGAAACTCACAACCATCCAGAGAGAGAGAGAGAGAATGTTAATGTGAATGTGCTCAGAGTGATGCAGTTCAGAGTTTCTGACAGGAACAGATACAATTAATACATCTCTTTATTAATAATATCCGATTTACAGTTAGCCAGACTAACTTCCTCTTATAGATGGTTTAATTTTAACAACATAAACAAACGTTACTGCGCATGTTTACTTTTGTGTCCAACTAACTTAACTTCCGGTGCACATTCACAAACAATAAAATTTCTGATAACAAGCAAAAGAAGCCGAGAAGAACCGTTTCTCTAAACTTGTCTCTCCAATATTTTGATCTTAGACTGCGATACCAAACTCAACCACAGCGCCAGACAAAATCAAGTTATTAAAAGAGAAACATGAGAGAGAAGAGAGGTTGAGAAGAAAACTAGTCACCCAGTTTTTTTTTAAAACAAGTTGATTTACGTTCCCTGTTTTGTGTTATGGTATTAATGAACATAAACAATCAATTCAATCAGTTACACACCCCAATGTTTTATTACACAATAGGCCAAGTAAGTATTTTTATTTAGCTCAAGTATACTGTATGTGTGCAAAAGTATTTGTAACTTGGTAATGTAATTAATATTTTGGTTTAGTTTTTTTATTTATAGACTAAGATTTACAGACTCACTTTTAATTAATTAATTAATAAACAGTTCAAATTGATTTATTTTTTGTCTCTCATTGAAAGCAATATGCAATAACTCTTTGGGGGCCCAGATACAAATTAGCCAGAGGGCCCAGAAACCCTAGCGGCACCCCTGATTACACTAGACAAACACAAACCGGAATTTAACTGGCGGTCAGACGCGCGTCTGATGAAACGGTCTATAGTGTTTCTAAATGGTACCCATGGACAAACTCAGCATTTTACACAAACGTGTGTGTGATGAGATAAGATTAAAAACTTAATCAGAGCACTGGGCATCCATGCGTTAACCTGTTACCTGGCGCAGCCCTTTTTTAGCCTACACATGAAAACGCTATTTGAACTGAAATAGTTGTGACTCATGAATGCTTTGGGGTACAGACTTAGGGTGGTCTCATTTGAAAGAAGACACTTGGAAGATTAGTTCTGGTAATTTTTTTATTTAGTATTTTTTTACAAAAAAATGTTATTTTAGTTTATATTTAGTGCTATAACAAACTATAAATATGTTATTGTTAGATTTTATATAAAAAAAACATAAATAATCGATATGTTTCCGCCTAAAAATGTCAAAAGGTCAAATCCTTAGTACCAGCCTTTTTTTATGAAGTTTAAGTTTGATAGACCAAATGATGTTTCTGAGTGTTTCAGATGCAGTACCACAATAATCCAATAGGGGCACGTTTGCTTTTAATCTGACAGTGGAATCCGCAACAGACAATCAGAATCTTCTTTGTCAATTTTTTTATTCTTCACATGAAGAGACAACGAAAATTGAGACAGGAAAAAACATGAAATGTACAAGTTATTGTAGTTTATTTTTAATGCAATAATAAATTCTTCCTGAACTTTATATTGACACCTAGAATAGAAATGAAACACATTTAAAATTACGATTTTTTTTAAATGACTGTTTAATTGTCTAGTGAGTCAGCCTATAAATGAGTATATTTATTGTTATTAATATTACTTGATTAAAATGTTATTATCATGATGCTTATGGTGAGATGAATTATGTTTAGTATTAGACAATGGAGTTGACGCCATTATGCAATAAATCCAGCAGGTGGCAACACTTACATTCAGTTCAGAATTTAAGAAGCAACGTCCTAATGTTGTTTACAACTCACTACCAATTTTTGTTGTCTTTTATTTATTTTAAGCTCCTCTGACTAGTCTAATTCACATAAGCAATGGCTTTACTTGAACTATTTTATATTCACTCTAAATTCTGTGACAACCCCCTTTGCATGTGTCTCTAAAACGTTGTTGCTATAGGCAATTACATTATTGTAAATAATAATAAATATTTATTATTGCATAATTATTATCTATTGTTTCAAGACAATAATTATATGTTAAAATATCAATTAAACTATCAAGTGCTATATAAAGTGTAAATAATTGCATCACATGGTTTGGATCTCATTATTGATTTGGTTTCATTTTGAACAATTCTTTCTGAGTGCTTTTGGAAAAAAGCCACACTATTGAGAGGATGATAAATCTCAATGGCTGTGAGAACTGATAATTCACTCTGTGATCTGATTGGCTGACAGTATGTTCCTTTATTATTGAAGATAATTTAAGAATGTTTCAAAAAGAAAATGGTGCCATTGTTAAATTCTTTATATGTATTTAAATCTGTATGTACGTTCCAAACCATGTTAAATACCAATCATTGTGTCTAGTTTACAAGTAAAACAATTCACCCATTTTTCCGTCAATGGAAGCGAATGAACAGAATGATTTACATACTTTGAAAAGCAAGTATGTTTAGAAAGGGCAAAAAATGTGAAGATTTGATCTTGGGAAAATGTGGTCTTATCAGCCATCAAGAAAAAACAGACTTTGTTAAAATGTAGGAAGGTCACAGTGACGTTCTGAACGTGTGCTACAATCATTTATTTAGATCAAGGGATAACAGTCGAATTCTATTAGTGTGTATTTGCTAAAATAGCCTCATAATTGTACTATTTACTATCTTTTACAATATTTGTTTGCATTGCAACAATATTTCAATGTAAAAGAAGATTATTACTCCCCTCTTTGTTATTGTAGTCTTTACAATGTAACAAACAGTAATGAAAACCTGTCTCAATACAGTATATCTGTTTCTGAATTGGGTAATTAGAAAATTGTCCATTATTATTATGATTAATTTATTCACAAAACTGTCATTTATAAGTCTCAAATGCTGTGTTAGATTGAATGCTTTTACTATTATTCTAAAATGAAAAGGATATGCCAGATCAACATAAAGCACTGATTCATAAATCTGATAATCTAATACAATTTAAATGAGATCAACTGTGATTTAAGCATCTAAAATTACAATTTGGTGTCATAAACTTCATCATATGAACTAAGTTTTATTTTAGGGTACACTGTTTTAGTTGTGCCCTGCGATGGGTTGGCACTCCATCCAGGGTGTATCCTGCCTTGATGCCCGATGACTCCTGAGATAGGCGCAGGCTCCCCGTGACCCGAGGTAGTTCGGATAAGCAGTAGAAAATGGATGGATGGATGGATGTTTTAGTTGTAACTGTTAATACAGCTGAGTGTGTGGCTGCTTGATTCTATGAGTATGAATTATGTCCTGTCTGTAAAACTCGTCTTTCTCAGAATAATGATAGCCGGCTTTAAAAGCTCATAATGGATATGACGTTTATCTGAGTCCATTCATAAAATAACAGAGTCCAGGAGAATGTAAATACTCAGTGTGTGTTTATGTTGTGTTAAACACAGAGGAGGGTGGAGGGCCTGTCTATGATCGACTCTTTAGATAACTCAATCCCAGGATGAGCAGGAATGAGAGAGCAGGAAATGCCAGCGATCTGTCAGCCCCTCTCTGCGTTTCTAAAGCATGTTTCTAACTGATCAAAACATTAAGATCATTTTAGTACTGCAAGTCTTCAATAAAACTCTGTTAAAGTCTTTATTTTGTGAAGTTGGAACTACCCAAATTGTTGTACTTTTTAGCTACTACATTTATCAAGAAATAAGTTAAGGAAGTATATGTTATAAGTATATGTTGTCTTAGGATAATGATTGCTTGCTGTTTTTATGATATCTATATTTATTGTCTGTTCTGAAATGGAGATTGTGAATAGTGGTATAGAACTCAACTTTCATTTATACTGAAAGAAAAAAAAAACATGTTTGGGCAGTTCAGAAATTCAGAGCAGAGATTTTGGGAGACGCCAAATTTCGCCCATGCCATTTGTATCCATGCAGTATTGTTTGCAGACAGTTTTTTGGAAAAGATAAAACTGGCAGATACACTAAAGCTAACATTTTTGTAAGATTGATTATAAGATATAAAAAGATGCAAAAAAGTCAAAGTGGCATCAGTTTATACGGCTTTATTTAACCTAATTCACATCTGACTGAACCAGGCCCTCAGTGACACACACAAACAACAGAACTGGAGGAAATCTGACACACATCTGTGAACACAACTGAGAAAAGAGGTTTACAACTGCCACATCACACTGACACAATAAACCCACATGCTTGTGTTCAGCAATTCTGACCATGTGTTTCAAGACAAATGTGTATTCAAGCACAAACTGAGCTCGTTCTCTAACAAATTGATTTCAATGGCATGAAAACATACAATGAACCTCAACAAGATCCCTGAGTTTGATGAATTACATCTGAAAGACACTTCAGATAATATTTATAAGTATTTAAGGGCAGTATGTCCCCGTTTATTTTACTTCATTTGTTTATTTATTTGAATTACTCACAAACAAATGTGTCTCTCTGTTTAGTAAACACAATAACAAAAGTGAACAATAAATAAACTTTTCAAAGAAATGCTTTTATTTACTTTCGCTGCATATGCATTATACATACTATTTATGTTGATATTTTCATCATGAGTTAAGCGATGCAAATTTATGCGATTGTGATTAATTTATTAAATCCTACTATGACAAAGGCGTAGTTTTGAATATTAATAAGGGAATATTGACCGACTCTGTAGACATGTAATCATGACATAATGTAATCATGACATAATTAATATTCGTTAAATCAACCTTGGTTTTAGTAGGATGAGTCAATCTACAGTTGGGAAGGGGGTTGGGATTAATAACAGCCATGGAATGTGCTCGTGTGCGCACTCCTGGTTTCCGCGCACCAGAATCGGGGACGCGCGGCCGTGCGACAGGTTTGTGAAGTGTGTATCTGTCTGTGTGTGCGTGTGTGTGTGTAGTGCCCAACAGGGAAGCAGAGTACGCTGGAGTGGCTTTGGGATGTTTAATTCAGTGGCTGTAGCGAATCGGTTCGTTCGGACAGTTATAAAATGATTCACCAGTCACAGCAGAGTTGGATATTTTGAGTAAAACATATTTGCCGTGAATATCAATGATGCTATTTTTAAATGATGTTTAGGAAATTGTGTAACGAATTGCATTATTAATTGCATAAGACTAATCGGTTTTATTGAGGTTTAGTTATGCTTTCAGTCAGATAGACTTTCTCACCAAGCTTAAACTGAAGTTTTACGTCTCCAAGAAACTTCACTCGACTAAAGAACGCGAATCGATTCGAAAGAATCATTTGCAAAAGAATCGACTCCTAAGAACCACTCATTCTAGATTTGGACAGGAGCACTAAGCTGAAGAGCCATGGCGGTGAAACAAATGACATGGTTGGATATCTAAATTACACAGAGCACAAGCACCGGCGTCCGACCACTATGAGATATTCGCGAAGGTAAGAGACACAGTTGAATCGATTGCAGCAACTGATTTTCGAAACTTTAACTTGATCGTTCGCTGAAAGTTAATGCTGGCTATTGTTCCGCGGCGAATCCCGACTGGAGCAGCTCAGTGGGTTTGGTGGGCAGGTTTAACGATAATCGCGGTGGCGCTTGATCATTTGAAGCTCGCTTTGATTTAGAGTTTAAACCCGAACACGAACTTTAATCGATGACGGATACGCTCAGATATTGAGCTTTAGATCAATAGAGACGGATGGGTCTCCCTCCACATGACTGTTGGAAAGTTTTTGATCCGAGTTCAAAGTTTCCTTCATGTTCATGCGGACGAGTGTCGGTTAGATTTGAAATGACAGAAATGACGTATGTGTCTCGCGCTTGCGTGTAAATCGCGTTCAAACATTTAATCTAAAATTCTTTCGGTTGCGATTTTTACATACTTCTTTTCTTCGCAGATGAGCTCTGGCATTCCATTCAGTGTCTCATAGGAACCAGGAAGAGCTCATGGCATTGTCCCGCTAAGGATTAAGCACCGTACCTAAAAATTCCGATTAAAAGTGGGGCTTTTAAAGGTCAGTAAGATGATAAAAGCCGAAAGCAAGGCTGAACGCAGCCTTCGCAGCGCCTCTCCGCATAGAAATGCATACACGTCGGACTTCCACGCCATTAAGTGCTCCTTTGATGGGACCAAAACCGACAGCGCGGCCAAATCCTATGCTAATGGGGCCAGCGACCCCCGGGAGGACTCAAGAGGGCGACCGTTTGGCAACCGGGTGAACAAAATCAAGAACATCTTCCTGCAGATGGACGGTCAGCAACAGCCGGAGAGCCCGGAGGCAAAACCCGTCACGTCTCCCGTGTCCGTGTCCCCAGTGTCTAAGTTCCCGGTTAGCACCAACAAAACCCGCCTCGGTAGTGCTAACAACCAAGAAGCACACAGAACTCCTCAAGGAGAGGAAGTTGAGGTAGATAAATCCACCCTGGCGGAGAAGTTTTCAGTCACCAGAAAGCTCTTTGAAAGGGGGTTAAAGGAGCAACCCTCCGCGGAGAGGCCGGTAGCTGGCAGAGTTTCTACTCGCCTGTCCCAGGGGAGGGGGTCTGAGGAGGGGCGCGGGTGCCGGAGGTCCTTTGGATCTTCTGAAGATACTGTCATCAAAAGCCCCACTTCAACCGTACCGGTAGAAAGGAGGGACGTTGAGGACTCCAAGGAGGTCAATAGGTTATCGCTGAATGCGGGGCCCATTTCCAGACGCTTGGAAAGCTTCATCGCCGATGGTGACAATGAAGACTCGATAGGAGCTTCAGCTAAAAGCCCGGAAAAAGTCAGCAGCCCCATCGAAGGATCTCTGCGAGGAATATCCCAAAAACCAACACCGCATGAGGCTGATCCCAGCAACAAACCCGTGTTCCAATTCTCACCTAAAACGGATATCCAGTCTTCAGTGGTCGGCAGTCCTCCATTCAAGTCCACGAGTCTTGTTTCTCCGGTGTCATCCAAACTAACCTCCCCGACCAGCGAATCACTGTCTCCCACTACCCACAGCCCATTTAAACGCTCTCCGCCGAGTCCACCTAGTCCTCAACCGAGAGACCTTCAGCCTCTACCCTCACCAAACAGTTTTTACAAGGGCACGAGGAGCCCCGAGTTACCAAAAAACGAGAACGACGAAATTCAGAGCCCTTCCAGGGACAAAGCTCCCGAGCAGTCTCAACTATGTCTGGACGCCACCAGGGTTGGAGTGGTTCGGGCGGAGCTCGTGGCGGTCCAGAACGAGTCGTCGGAAAGCGAGGAGAGCGAAGATGACCTTTTGGATGATGTTTTCATAGAGGTGAGGCAACAAAGGGACCTTAAATCTGAGGTACCGAGTGAAGATTTCATTAATGCTCCAGAGGTCCTGTCATCTCAGGACCCTAGGGAGAAAAGTACAGACGTTGAAGAACAGGAGGAGGATGATGCGTGTTTTTTGACAGCAGAGCTGAAGAGAGAGGAAGAGAAGGAAGAAAAGGATTTTGGTAATCGTGGAGAGAATAACATTCTTGAAGATGATGAGGATAGCGAGCAGGAAGATCCGGACGAATGCGCATCACCTGCGTTTTATAGTTTTGAGAACGCTGCATTTGTGGATGATAAGGAAGGCGAACCGGTTCTGAACCAGGATGAGGATGTCTACGAGGAGTATGATGAAATTCCAGGTCTGTCTGAGGAAGAGGAACGGCCTTCAAGGAGGGCAATTCGATTCTCCACTCAACCGATTCGGGTAAGAAATATCATCCTTACAGTGGGAACGGTATTTGGGAGAATCTCTCAAATACATTTCAGTTTTTAAATTGTTTTTTAAAAATAATTTTTCATCTATTTTTAGCTTTTGAGTATGGACATGTTTTTGCGAGATTCACTTTTTTACCTTCAGTCCATGGTTGTTTTTCTGATTTTTTATTTTTAATACACCTTTGAAGTGTTCTCCGATGTGTATTTCATAATTCTGTCTTGTGTATTAGCTGAAAATTCTGTTTCTGTGATCTGAACTGGAAGTTATTTGATCTGTAAGTTGGTTTTTATGAATTATTGGTGAATGAGGAGTATGACACGTCACTGTGGCTTTAGAAAGGAAACATTTGAGACTTCTCTGATGGAGTTGTTCCTCCTCTGTATGTGAAGCCTGAGGTCACGTATCTGACAGGTCGGGCAACAAAGACAGACTGCTTACAGAATGTTTGTTGGGGGTATATTTTTTGAAATATTGTGGTGGTTCATGAAGAGAGCGAGGAATGACCTGAAGTGGTGGCAGTAGGTGGAATAGATTATTGGAAAGCGAGATGTATTGCCCTCAGTCTTCTTGTGAGGAACTGCCTGCCAATAACTTATTTAGGTTAGATTTCACCCCATATATGAAATAATGAGTTTTTCTAATTTATTGTCTAAGGAGAATTGTGAGAATTTCAAATTGACGACAATTACAAACGTAAACATAATTTTTAAGACACCTCATTCTGTGCCATCGTATGACAGACAGATAGCACACACTGCCACGGGCATATGGTGCTGGTGGTCTACGCTGCTTTTATGTCCCGTCCAGCTTTCAGACATTGAACTTCAAATGTCTATTAATCCACGTTTCAGTTATTCATTTCCACCATGTTATGCATTCCTCCGCTCTGGAATGTATCCGCACCTTTGCTGGCAATGATCAACAGTGCTTTCCATTTCCAGTGAGCTGTTAGAAATGAGAAATTAACCCGAGACCGCCATGGTGGTCTCAAGCTGACAAAATACCAGCATGGGTCTGTTCCCGAAGCACTCCTCCACCTGAGATGTTATGCCTGTGTTCTCTGAAGGGAACTTTAAGCTTTCTACTGGCAAGACAGGTGTGCTCGCATGAAGTGTGTAACATCTCTCATTTTATCGCTTGGTATGTGTTGCCGCTTGTACGATACTGTTGAATTGTTCTAGTCCTGTTTTTTTGTGTGACATGTATGCATGGATTTTATAGAACATAGTTTTCTGTTGTGCGAAAGGCGTGATTTGTTAAGAATATCTGAGTGACGTATTGAAGGAGTTCGATGTTTAGTGCTTAAGGTTAAGGATTTAATGAAATCCAAAACCTCTGTCGGTTCCGCCCCACACATTTGCTCTCTTGCTTCACCTCTGTGATTGTGAAATGAAGGTGTGTTACTGCAGGTCCTGTCCTGGCACGAGGGAGACATTTTTCGCCATTGTGTTGCATTTCGGTCCTAACATGTTCAGATAAACAGTGTTTGCAGAGTTGCTGTAATAGTGGGTCAAACACGTCTATTATAATTCTATCTAAAAAGGTCTTTTTTTTTTGGTTTGTATTGTAAACAAAAATATCTTCTGAAAAGCTTGACGCAGTGTTTTGACGTCCAAGTGAAACAGAATTTATCCTCTGGTTGTAGTGTATGAGGTATCTTTTGTAACTGGCACACAGAAGTCTGCATGTGTGTAGTATGTAATGATGGTTATCAGACCGGAATGAAATCAGCTGTGGATGATTTATAGATGTGCATTCGGTTAGGGAGGCTGGCATGTTTCATTGGAATGAATGAATGTAAATGAGGATTGACGAAATGTCTGTTCAGTGTCTTGCAGCAATGTTTTAGTCGATGAAACATGAAATATTTCAAAAAAGATTTAAAAAATAACCTCATTATCATCCGCTCCCTGTAAAGGAAATTTACAGTCTGTAAAAAGGTCTGTATATTTCCAATGGTTCACACCGTCGTTTGGAGTCATTTTTTCGCCAACATCAACACACACAGCAGACTGTTCTGGTCAGTGCTCTCTTGACCGCTGTCGAGGTTTGTCTGGTAATTTTTGGAAATTCTTCACAGCTTCCCCTCAGATGCACTCAGTTAATGTGTATTCACCTGGGATGAGATAATACTCCGTTAAAAATATACTTATCGCATCGTCTGTCTCTTGACTGTTTTATGGAAAGTTTTATTGGAGCTCTGTAGTAAATGTAATCATTAACGGATGAATGTTTGATTGTTCTGGTCATTTTTGATGTTAAGCACATGTAAATAGGTTTGCATTCTGCGTTTGCATCGTATCAATACAAAAATAATCTGGATTGAAAACATGGGAATTTGGTATAATCTCTGATGATTTGACAAATTTAGTCATTAAAAGTGTCAAAATGAGCGAGTTTGTGTGTGTATACTGTATTTATTAATAATTGTCTTGTCAGTTGAGATCTAGGCTCAGTGTCAGACACTTTCCCAAGGGGCATTTCCCAGACGGACTGATCTTTCTCAAAACCACAAGCTAATTGGCTGGCTTTACGTGATTTCCATAGTCTGAGTGCTCAAAACTGTGTTTGCAAACTTTGGTGAATTTGATGAATTATGCTTTTATCATGGATGCTGTAAAACACATTTAAGTGGTTTGTCTCGCACATGTAGCACTTTACGAATTTTTTGGCACAGTGCAGAATTGTAGTTGGTGACTTGACATACACAACTTACTTACTTTCGCCTACTATATATAGCATAAAAGTAGCCGATTTCGGACGTTATGGTAATTCTTTTGCGATGTATATTTGGAGTTTCTGAGCGAGAGCGCCCTCTGGCTTGCAGATGCAGCTGCATTTAACCATATTACTTCACTGACAAACTGCGCAAAAAAATCACAGGCAACCAGCAAAATGTGTGCGGTTTATTTTTGATCAATCCTGCAGCTGTAGTGGCAAGTCAAGACAAGTTTTGTTCAGCTACTGTAAACCCAAGATTCAAAGGGGAAGAGAGCTTCAAGCCAGTAGAGCGGCTCTCACAGTAACCGGAGACTATACCGTAGACGAAGACAGAGTCCGAGTATGAGAAAGAGAGAGACTCTTTGTTCTGTAGACAGAGTATAAAACTCCCTTGATCAATATTAGATGTGTCTGTATCCACGGAAGATATTGTGATATAAAATGGGACAATATTACACCCATTTGTGCCATTGCTCCAGTCAAAGATAAAAACAATGCAAGTAACGTTTCTTTTTAACCAAACAGGCTGTTTTTCTTAATGAAAGTGTGTGTTGTAGGTGGTTGCTAGGGTATTGCTGTGTGGTTGCTGAGGTGTTCTGAAGGTTTGTCGTGTGGTGTTATGTGGTTGTTAAGGTGCTTTTGGTTGTCGACTGGTCCAGAAGATCCATTTTAGTCTACTGTACCAGTCGAAAATGTTTACATTTACAAATGTTTGTTACTGTTTCCGTCTCTCCCGAGCCTAATGTTTTGTCAAGAAGTATGAGTTGTCCACATACTGTAGCATATCAAGTTCAAATTGCCCATGTTATGATTCTTTAAAATAGCACACTTTTGGCACTTACATTATTAGAAGTATTTATTTTTCTTTCCATCTAATCATGTAATTTCACGGTCAGCAGCCAAGCTGAAATGGTTGTATTTTATGACATTTTTTGAAAGCTGTTTTCTCTGCAGTTTTATGTTGTGGTGAAGGTGTTAAAACCATAGGTTACTAGTGTGGTTGTGCGTTTGTGTCTGTGTGCGTGGAACTGTAACGTTATAGCATTTGTCAACTGAAATACACAAATACACACAAGAAAACATTTGTTGGTAGTGTGTGGTTGTAAAGCTGTGGAAAACAGATGTGTCTTTCTCTCTCTCTTTAAGACAGAATTATTCTGAGGTGTGTCAGAAATAAGTGTTTACATCACAATGGCAGTGGAAGTAAATTTGAGCTTCTATCCCCTCAGCACTTTACATTCTTGATTTAGAGAGACACTCCACCCCCCCCAAAAATTATCTTTATATTTTGTCGTTTAGTCAGCCTCAATTTATTCTGAATAACATAAAGGTATTTGGAAAAATTACATATTCAACAAGATATTTCAAAGTATTTGGGAAAGCAAACCGTTGTGGGGCACGTTTGACCAATATTTAATATTTTCCTACTATGGTAGTCCACGATGGGCCAGGAATGTCAGGTGCTAACATTCTTTCAAATATCTTACTCTGTGTTTAACAGATCAAAAAAATGTATACAAGATTGGAATCACTCGGGTAATTCATGACATAATTCAATTTTCATTTTTGGGCGGTGTGTCCCTTTAAAAATGTTTGGGCTGTCACTAAAGTAACATTAGTGTAATGGAATTATTTGACACGGCATTGCTGTGTGGTTGCTAATGTTTCCCTAAATGTTTTTACACTATTATATATCACATTCATGCATTTGGCAAATGCTTGTATCCAAAGTGACTTACATTGCATTGTACTTAACATTTATTTCTGTTTATATGAGTAATCCCCTTGGATCCAACCCATGACCCTGGCATTGCTAGCCTAGTACCATGCTCTAACCACTGAGCCACAGGATATTTTGGTGTTGTGGGTGGTTGTCAAGGTGAAATTAAGTTAACTTTCTCTATCTTTCTCTCTGACTATTAGGGATGCCTCAATTCTCGATATAATATTGAACCATTCGGTACTATCTCCACGGTTCAATACATGTAAGTGAATTGTGCTTTTTCCGGTTTTGCGTTAAAATGATTTCAATGCGCCTATTTTTCTCTCTGAACTGGCACTGTCCGTGATTATCTGTATATAGGGCTTGAAAGATTCCTCAAGTTATTCGAAGACAAAAAATTATTGAGGCAAATTTGACACAGCAGAATAAATTACAGAAAAATATACAGAGGGCAGAGGTTTTCATTTCTGCTCTGACAACAGTGTGTGTAGTTGCGTGTGTGAGAGAACATTGTGCTTGGTACGTTCCTTATCTTTAAACCAAACTTTTAGGACTTCAGCCGGCAAAGTTGATCCTTCCTGACTAATGTTTACAGTACGTATCATGTCCAAAGGCTGAAAGCTGTCTTTGTGAATGTTTAAACACATTTGGGCCTAACAGGGATGTACAGTGCGACATGTATGTGTTTACCAGTGTAGCCCGCAAGCGATACAGTTTGGCAGGTGCATCACACAGAGCCTCTTTATGTGTGAAGTGCGTTGGTCGTTGTTCTTGATTCTTTGTGACATTAATCAATGGTGCACCCTGCACAGCTATTTTACTTAGTTTACTTAGTGTCTATTTTGCGAGTGAAACTTGTCTTCGCGCTTCATTGAGTCCATATAATTGAGTCCACATAACAAAATAACTGTTCATCAATGAAATAATTGGTAGAATATTCGATCACTAAAATAATAGATAGTTACAGCCCTACTGTGCGCTAATATAGATCAACTCATCCCCACAAGTAAATATCTAATAGCAAGTGGAGTTTGAACGGCGAAGGGCTGCATGGAGAACAGACGCAGGCTAGCCATCAGAAGCACCAGAACCTAGCGGCTTTATTGAATGCCTGTGGTACTAAAGTGTTAATTTCAGAATTTGGCAGATCAAGAATGTATTTCTTGTGTTTTATCGCAAGAGCGCCTTTGGGCAGCTATTTAGCGTTGCATTTCTTCCAATTTATTGTAATGGCAGTGGCGGAGCTTGTTAACATCTACCATCTTTGGCCATGCCCATTGAGCGCTAGTGTTTGCAGTGTTAAACACGCAACACACGATTGTCTGTTTAATTCCATTACAGCAATCGCAAGTTTGCATAACATTATTTTAACTACTCTGATGCCCAAAACTTCTTCAAGATACTTGTTTTCTATGATGTCGAACGGTAAACCAAGAACTACAGTGAGCTGCCAGTGCCAGTGCAAATCTTTACATTTATTCAACACACAAGGAAACGGCAAGTTGATTTTTGTTTAAACAGAAAGAATAAAGAGAATTGCAATAAAATTGTTCTTTTCTTCTTAACTTAATATTTTCATCAGTTGGATGTTCTCTTTATCCTAACACATGTCTCTTGTTATATTTAGCAACACAAGGTGTGTTCTTCCTGTTTACTGTGTGTTGGCTATGAATGTGCATTTGTGTGCTCTGGGTGTTATATTATCTGTGTTTGGGTGTGTGAAGAGGGTGGAACTGCACCTGTCGTACACCTCACCACACTTCACTCCAGGAAGTTAAACAACCAATCCTCAAAGCTACACAAAAGCTTGACACACTTTCTTAGCTTTCCAGATACATACCGAAGGCTATTGTAAGAGGATAGTGCATAATATTAAAGAGTAGATAACATGAGAACATGAAAATGACATTTCATGCAGTGTGTAATGTTGTCATCTTTGAAAGTAAGCAGTCTACCAAGTTATAATCCGAAGGTGAATGAATAACAAAGTTATTGGATGGGAAAAAAGGGAGTCGACTCTGAATCATGCAAACGAGTCGTCCCTAGTCCGATTCACGAACCGCCGGAGATTTACATCACTAAATATAGTCCTGCATACACCTTGCTAGGACTGCCAGCGAAAACTTCATTCTTCTCCACCAAACACTGTAGCTTGTGAGCCTCATTCGCGGTAGACCAATCGCAGCAGACTAGACCATCTGACCAATCGCAGCAGACTAGACCATCTGACCAACCTCATCATACTAGGCTAGTGGAAAGGAGGGGATTAGACGGATGAATCGCGGAACGAATCATTTGAGAGTCAGTCAAGACATAATGTAAGAATATTTGCCAATTATTATGAAATAATAGTGTTTTACACCTTCTATGTACATAAACTTGTTGTTAGAAATCCCTAGTTATGTACTCTTTAACACAAAAAGCAAGCTTGGATTTTTACTATTTCTCTTCTTTAACATACACGAGATCAGCTCACTTTACCGCTGATATCATTGAAAAGCCTTTATTTAATGATAATGACCAGCTAGCTATCTGTACATGCTTGTTACATGAACATTTACCAAATTAATTGAGAAGTACAAATTAAATATGTGTGTATTTTATGTCAGGGAACAGAAAGCAAGTAATATGACAGGCATAATGCTAGCACAGCTTTTTATTACGAAGGTATAGCAACACCGTTTTAAAGGCCTTTGATCTAATGTAATTTTTATTTTGCTTTCTTAAACGCCAAAACACAACTCCAAAAAAAGTCACATACCCTATTTTTTTGTACATAATCTATATTTCGTTGGACCGCCTTTATCTTTGATTATAGCACGCATTCGCTGTGGCAGCGTTACGATAAGCTTCTGCAATGTCCAGTATGTCAATTTTTTCCCCTTCCAGAGTTGCATTCATTTTTCACCTAGATATTGTATTGATGATGGGAGAGTCGGACCGCTGTACAACGTCTTCTCCCGCACATCCCAAGGATTCTCAATGGGGTTAAGGTCTGGACTCTAATCCATGTAATAAATGACGTCTCTTGCTCCCTGAACCACTCTTTCACAGTTTGAGCCCGATGAATCCTGGCATTGTCATCTTGGAATATGCCCATGTCATCAAGGAAAGAAAGAACCCATTGATGGAATAACCTGGTCATTCAGCATATTCAGGTAGTCAGCTGACCTCATTCTTAGTGCACATAACGTTGCTGAACTTAGACCTCCAATCCAATGGGATGCTCTTCCCTATTTGCTTTGTTAAATCCATGTGGTGAAGTTTTTTTGGACGGGCAGTTTATGTGGCCACTGAGTGAGTTTAATGGTACTGAATAGCACAACTTTTATTAGAGGATAATACATGTCTAATATGGTGGTCAACATCATTGACCACCATGGCAGGAAAATTAAAATGATAGTCAAAGGTGCCAAAGAACTGTTTGTTTTCCTTAAATCATCAAAATATATCATTTTGTGTTCAACAGAAGATATATATATATATATGTATATATGTATATATATATATATATATGTATATATAAATATAATTTGTCTACTATGGTAGTTAATGATGTCCTAGAACTGAAAATTGCTGACATTGTTCCAAATATCTTTCTTTGCGTTTAACAGAACAAAGAAATGTATACAAGTCTGGAACAATTTGAGTGTAAATGATGACAGAATTTGTATTTTTGGATAATAATATTTAACAAATAATAATACATGGCATTTTTTAATGAGATTGAACTTGTTTTTAGTTTCTATATGAGATCAGTTCTTATCAAGATAACACCAGTCAACCGAAAAGCATCTTTGACATGGCCTTAATCTGTTGATATTGTCAATAGATTATATTTTCACAGTATGTTCTTTACATAGTGTAGGATGTTCTCTGTGTTATGTAGAAAAAGTAAATCACCAAAAATATATTTATAGACGTTTGTATACAATTTGAATGATTACTTCATGTAAATATGTATGTGCATGTACTTATAAATACAAAATAAATATGCACGATCCGTTGCGTCTGTAAGCAATCTTCACATTTAGTTACGTGAGGATGAGGACGAGAGAGGAAGAGTGATACAGTCAGACAGGAAGCTGTGTGAATGTCTGTCTGGCGCGTGTAACTGAAGCAGGTGTGAACAGCACAGCACAGATTCTATTCCTCGCTCACCGAGGATGAACGATCAGGTTTCAGAAAAGAAAGGGAACATTGTTTGAATTGCTGGGGTCGTCCATGGCAACAGGAGTGCTGGAAAAGAGAAAGAAAGCGAGAAAAAGAGGCCAAGCGTAACCACAGAGCAGTGTCTGTGAGGTCAGTGCAGGCCTGCCATTCATCACATACAAATACTGTACATGTTTTCTACAGCCAATTACGGCACAATTATTTGTCTCTCATTCTCCGTCTCGTTCTCATTTTCAGTATGTTAACAGGTTTGTATAGATTCCTGTGGTTACTGTAAGCTACACTGCAGAAAATCACGTCGACTTGCTTTTCCAAGAACATTCTTTAAAGGAATAAGTTTACCTACAGCTGTTTTTTTAGTTGGCTGCACTGATGTGTATATTGCAATGGATATGTGATGTATTATTTGCTTAAATATGAAAAGGTTTGTGAGAGAAAACCAACCTTTTGGTTTAGAAGACATTTGTTAACCAGCTTTGGTCATTTGGAGCCCTGTTGATGGTTGTTGATGTGATTTTTGAAACTTCAACATGTTGACCCTCATATCAGAAGATGAATGAATAATGTTATATTAGCTGAATAATGTTGTGTTCAGCTGTAGAAAGTACACCATGTATATCTTGATGTTGTGAAGAGAGGGAACAAAGAATTTTCACAATTGGGTGTATCTTGTTTAAAGGATGTTTTGATATTTGAATGGAAGTAGAGACAAAAGTGTGGACGTAAAACCACACTATTTATTCAGTCACTCCTGTTGAGATTCACAGTCAGCTTCTCTGTATATTTTGCTGCCCACCCGACTGTTGTTTACATTCAATACTATGAAGGAATGTGTGTTTCCTGTCCCACTGTTTGCAATTGCCGTATCTACAGATGTAAAAAATGGCAAAAAGTCAAAATTTACTGGCTGGCTGTCCAACTGAAATGTAATAGATTAAACGTGAGAACTCTTTCAATGGCTGTGTCCATATGCGGGAGCTGCGTTCTTTGAAGGCTGCATTTTAAGCCTGATTGGGTCACAGAACTGCGACTGAAGGCTGGTAAGGCTGTCCTGATTCAAAGGTTGCTTCAAATGCAGACCCAAAATGCGACCCTTTTTCCGTGGGTTTTTAATTAAAGATCGAATGTATCCTTCACAGCCTCGGGTATCCAGAGATTCATTGCGCGCATGTAAATCTTAACATTTTTAAATAATCATTCAAAACTTTAATTAAATAAAAGTATGTGATTCACAAAAACCGTCAATTTCAGTGTTTTAATATTATAGGATGTTGTTCATTAACACTATTGATGCCTTATTGTGTTTTAAATTTCTAAGGTTGGTTAATTTAATAACCATCTTCTCATTTCAGTTGGGATCTTGGACTTTTCAGGCTGCGTTCTTTGAAAAACAAGTCCTCATTTATAAGTCTGCAACCCTCACAAATGACTCTTGAATCTGTTCTTTAATGAATTAGTAAAATAGACTCATGAATTTGAGTTGTTAGTTCAAGTCTTTCTAACTAATCATACTCTAATTCTGTTACAGAGATTACTTAACTAACATCTGCATATTCATTTTGTATTTCTAAACAAATACATGAATACATATTTACAAGTATTTATTTATATTTTCCAATCATTTAAATTATATATTTATAAAAAACATCTGGCACAGTAAACAGACATATATTACACGCCTCCAGACTAACTTTTTTTACCAGGAGCACTGTAGCCCCTGACTGAAAGCGCAAGCTAAGGGGGACACCTCAAATCAGCCAGGAAAGTAATGCTCTTACGCTGTGTGTGTAAACTTTTTTTAATGATGACCTGGATTGTGCGCATCCGCAGTAGCGGGAAACATCGGTGACGCGAGTGACCCGTGCAGTTGACAATCACACACAGTCTGCACTGGTGGCTGGTTTGCCTTCTACTCATCTTTCCACATGAAATGACAAGTAGAAAAAAATCCAAATTTGAAGGTCGAACATACTTGTACAAAATACTTGCACTGCCACGAAAACTGTTCGCAAAATGCAACCAATTAGTCTCAGCCTTGAGTCCTGTTTTATTCTGGATACAATCATTGTATTAATCGTTTGACAGCCCTAGCAAATACTACAGAGTGCAACATTTAAAGGGGCAATTTGTAAAATCTGCCGCTAGGGGGCGCACATTCAAATCAGATAATCAGACGTGAATAAGAAATCACAGTTTCTGATGATGTAAAGTAAAGTGTTGCGTAAATGACATTATTTTATTTCATTGTTATGAATTAGATGTGATTCATAAAATGAATATATTACTATTTAGTAGGGATGAGTCACGAATTTCGAATATTCGAATAGTATATTTAATTATCGAATTTCGAATAGTGTGTGCGATCTTGAAAAACTCGCCGTGTTTTCACGTGTAACGCGTTCATGTAACCAAAGGGTGGCGCTGCCAATAACAACACACCTTAAACCTAAAGGCCGTCAATCCAGAGACATTAAAGGAAAACATTTTCCCACAAGAATTGGTAACGAAGTTACGCACACTGTAGACCCGCGTGGCATAACGGAAACGATAAATTGATATCAAAAATGTGTTCTGTGTGTGGGGGTCCTTTAATAAAATGAATGAGAATAAAGTGGAGTGTAAACTCTGCAATGCAAAGCTGGTTTATCATGGATCAACAACTACGATGCACAACCATCTGAGGGCGAAGCACCCAGCAGGTCCATCCACAGGTCAGCAATCAGTAACTAGTTTATGGTCAGACCAACCAATTTGGATCAAAAACGGGCCGATTAAATAACGGCTCTAACTAGCAAGATGATCGCTGAGGATATGCTTCCGATCGGCTTTGTCGGAGGAGAGGGTTTTAAAAATCTTATGGAGTTTGTACAGCCCGAGTTTACTGTTCGTCTAAACCATCACTGCCAGACTGGAGAAACTTTTTCATGACAATAGAAACTGAAGCCTTATGAACTATTAATCCATGAAATCTCTCCGAACTGTTAATAATATGTTTTACGCGTGTTAAGTCTGGTCTAAAGTCTTTATGGCTTTAATATATTTTCCTGATTAATCACAATGCTGTTTTTAAGTAAGTATAAATGTGGATGCTCATATTTTAAATGGAAATGTTCTAGCATTATGAGCGGTTGATGCTGATCGACGTACTGTTAATAAGTGCCGTCATTCGGTTGTTAATATATTAATGTTTCAGCACGTTATTTTAATGAATTGCTTAATGTTAGATTGCATATTCAATAATACATAAAGCAGTGTGCGGTTATACTGATTTGAAGCGTAAATGTTCTCTCTCTCTCTCTCCGTTTGTGTGTGTGTAATACTGTAAATGCGTCCATGTTGGGGAGGGGTGCGAATTTCGAATAATCTTCGAATAGTTCTCATCGATCTTCGAATATTAATTTTGCTTTAAATGCCCATCCCTACTATTTAGTTATATGATCTAAATGACCGCTTGTTCATTAAATATATACATGACACTTGTGCTAAATAAAAAAAAGACATTCAAACAATAAGACCTTGTTGACAGATAAAATAATCGTATCTTTTCTGTCAGTAAAGGAATCTAAACAGTTGCTCACCTGTCTAGTAAAACACATGCAAGATCATTGTCTCTGTCTAGTAAAAATGCAAAACAGTAAAGAATAATTGTGCTTCATAACGACTGCGCAAAACAAGATAGAGGCTCCTCAGCCAATCATGTAACAGCCTCTAGTCTACTTTCCTTCATTCTGCGATTATTTTGACTAAAGAAATAACGCCATTGACAGGCGACTGCTAGACATGGCATTGTGTCACTGGTTAAAATGGCAATTTTCTCATGATTTATGAATAGTTGGAAACATTTAAGATATTGCAAGTACTCAAATTAACAAAATATATAACACAAGCCTAGTGGTTTTTGGACTGTATCTTTAACAGATGGATTAGGGATGGGACTATATATTGTGTCATTTTTATGCTCAGTTTTGAATTACAGTTAAATGCCGCCACATCCGAAAGCCAGAAGGCGCTCTCGTGCAGAACCTCTTAATATGGGACACAAAACAAGAAACATTTACACATGTATTTCCAGGAAATGCCAAATGGTCATATTCTATCGCTGTTCTTCAAACCTTTTCAGGTATTTTCATGATATTAAAGTATATTTATAATGATGATGTTTGACGAGCGTTACTTTTTCACATGCACATTTTAAACGACTCGATCTCATAGTGATTTTAGATCGAGCAGTACTTCTTTCTGATCGAAGAGCCGTAGTTCAAGGAAGAGCTGTGCATAAAACACAGAATCCAAACCTTTGCGATTTCAGAATCGCCCTAGACAGGTCAATTGTGTGAATTGAAATGTATAGTCCAAGCCTGAATATTGATATTCTTGATTATAAAAGCATTCTGTGACATTTTACTTCCACATTTCACTTTCATCCAATCAGATGTGTTTTACACTTGTCCGTCTGACTGTGTGCTTTAACTTATCTGAGCATAAAAAAACATTTGTGATGAACAGTGCAGTTTAACATTCATGATGTAGATGTATTAAAAAATACAGTTATTCTGTTGTGCTGACAGTTTGGGATTCAGTGGATTTAATTGAAACCACAACTCTCAATTGTACAAACCTAGAATTACTGAAGAGTTTGGATGACTTAAATGTTCTCTTTGGCCAAAAGGAAACCCTCTAAAGCTTCACAGTAATAAACAAGCGGTTAGTGGAGATGTTATCTGCTCTCGGTCGCCCTCAACTTCATTGTAGCAGTTGTAGGAGTTCTCATGGGGATTATATGGCGATCTGAACGTCCATTTTACACAAGCAGAATGACAGCGTTTACTTGATATATGTGTTTTTTTTCCTTGTTGACATGTCGTCGCTCAAGCTCTGACATGTTCCAGGTAGTCGACACACAAAGAGAGTGAAATTGTTTATTATCAGGTTAAATTATTTCCTTGAAGAGACTCGTCTCTCGTTCTCTCTTTGGGTCGAAATGGCTTTGCTCTTCTGAGAATACAGGACCCAAGAAGTACTCTTTAGGTTTGAGGAAGACGTGCATGTAGTAACTATTCTCACAAATCTCTAGCAAAGTTTAAACCTCAGACCTCTATACTTGATTTAGGTTAGTTCATTCATTCTTTAGAATACTTGGTTTTCCTTACATATTTGTTCAGAGACCGACAAAATGTTTGGTGAAAGCAGGATAGATCATTTTACTCAAACCCAGTGTTTTGTTGTTTCTCTCTCACTGTATTCCATGTTGTGTGTTAGACTTGTGAACTCTCACCTTTTAGTCTCACTGTTGACTGACAAATGTTTGCTGACCATGATTCACAGAAAGTGACATGTAAAGTAATCAATCCAATTTTTTCCTTGTGTACTGTTTAGGGACAGTGTTATCTGTAGGGCTGGACAATAATTCGATAACAATATCTATCGCAATAGAATTCATTTTGATAATGTTGATTTTAAACACATTTTGGGTTTTTTCAATATACATTACACGTCCGGGTCTGATTCCCCGTTCTGCTCCGTGGCAGCGGCTACTGTTGTTAGGGAGCAGCCCACCGTCAGGACCGTCAGGACCGTAAATCTCTAGTTTAAGTTGAACATTGATCATTTATGTCCGTATGTTTATTTACTAAACGGAACTGCAACTTACTAATGCTGCTATGCTTTTAACTCAATACGAAAAAAAATAAAGGTAAATGTGGCCCTTCCTGCGTCGGGAGTTGGAACCTGATCGAGCACACGCATGCATAAGGTTTGCATGTTGTAAACATGATGCGAGGTGCTGTGGTTCTCGTCCGGTGACCACTGGCGCTTTAAATTCTCCCTTAATAAAGTGTTTGTGAGGTCTTGACTTAAAATGCAAGGAATAATTGCCGCTGTGTTCATGGTGTGTGCGACGGGCATGATGCACAAGTCATAAAGGATCATCTCTTTTCTTCTTAAATACACTATTGGGCGGAAAATAAACAAACAAGTTTAACCAGTTCTCAATGACAATTTCGAGGAGACCAGAAACTGAAGCATTCTGTATAAAAGACACTGAAACTAATTTAAACTGCTCTTAATGTCAACTTGCAGGACAGTGTGGTAAGTCTTGTATAAAGTTTTAAAGAAATAAATAATAATTTAGTGCACGTTAATAAATGAAGATTATTAAATTTTTCAAGAAGCTTTCAAGAAGAAAAGTGTCAGGTAATAGGGGCCTGTGCCCCAGTAGAGCATTGAAGAAACGCCCATGCTTTAAAGCACAATTTAAACAACAGGCCTGAATGAGTTATTTAATTGTGAAAAACTACGTAGAGTCTAAATGTTGTAAATTACAAACCTGCTGGTTGTAAGATCTGGTTGGTTCTCTGTGAGCACTAGATGTGTTGTCGAGGTGATTTTGTCTGCAGTAGACAAAGACGTCTTTCAGCCGCTCTTGAGGACCAAAGCCTCCTGTGATCCTTCTTCAGAGAAACTGCTGCTTTCATGTTCTGCTTTGGCTTACATGGCCATTGTTTGTGCAATAACAGAAAATGAAAAAGTGATCTGCAATATCGAAGATCACAAAGCTGAAATACATGGTTATTGTGTGTTATTAGCTGTGATTGATTGTCATGGGGTGTTTTTTGTGGTCTCTCAGGTGTACTGCACATTCTCCAATGAAGATTACGACCGGAGGAACGATGACGTGGATCCTGTGGCCGCATCTGCCGAGTACGAGCTGGAGAAACGGGTGGAGAAGATGGATGTGTTTCCTGTAGAGATCGAGAAAGGTGAAGTTTTCACTGAATCCTCAGACGGTCTGGGATCTATTGTGTGTGTCACTGGAGGTGATTGAAAATAATTGGTCATGCACCTGACATGGTGCTGGCTGGTGGGGATCTTTTAAGGGACTTTTTTATCTCTCGAAAGGCTATTATCTCATCAGTCAATTCAAAGTATCTGGTGTCAACAACATAGTTCCTTCTGCACGACAACTCTTTACTCTCTCTGGACCTTTCGATCTAACAGGTTGTTTATGTTACACTGTACCTCTTAAGGTGGTAGCTCACCCTAAAATGTAAATTGTGTCTTCCGTTTTTGAAAAAGGTAAATAGGTCACACTGCTTTATTTGATAGAATTCGTTTTTTGGTAAACTATTTCGTTAAAACTACTTTTGCAAGCCTTTGTCTGATGTCAGAATGTTTAAGTTATATTGTTATAATAATGTTAATTATTAAGTTATTTTTTTGGGTGCTTGTTTCCTGTTTTTTTTTTTTTGTCTGACAGACAATTGGGAATTGCGAGACAGTTTTCAACACTCATTTTTTGTGAGCTGATCTTTTTTTTTTAACAAAAAAAGTTACAGATTGCTTTTTAAAACGGGGTTAGACAGATGTTGATGTAATGTTGAGTCTGTGGTCATGAGCTTATGGTCATTTCTGAATTACCCATTTTTTTAAAGCTCCAGTTTTGCCTTGTGGATCATTATTATTACTAAGATGGGAGACAATAATTCAATTTTATTTATATAGCGCTTTTCACAATGTGCATTGTTCCAAAGCAGCTTTACAGGGGAAATTAAGAAAAACTCGGGAGAAACCAGACTCAGCCGGGAGGGCCAGATCTCCTCTGTCGTGTCAAAGCTGCACTCAGTGACTCGGATTAAAAGTGACTTAATAAATGTTTATGAAGAATAGGGAGAGTTTATTAGTTGTGATTTAGGAAATTTAATTTGTTGAAACTGTTTAGGTCTAATAAGGTCTTATTTTGTGATCGATATCAGAGGAATGTTATAAGCAGGGAAAATACTAATGGCACAATAAAATGACAAGTATTAAAAGAATCTGATCTCTAACAAACCGCTCTCTTTCTGTCTCTCTGTGTAGGTGATAAAGGGCTGGGGATCAGTATTATAGGGATGGGTGTTGGGGCAGATCAGGGTCTGGAGAAACTGGGCATCTTTGTTAAGACCATCACTGAAGACGGAGCCGCGGAGAGAGACGGAAGGTGAGATGTGCACCGCGTCAAAATAACACCAAGGACCTTGTTACGTGACAAAAGATTACATCCCTATGATTCTGTGATATGCTGGGGCTGAAATATCCGATGCCCCACGTCAAAACAATGCACCAAGATGTCTCTGATAATCCAGTGCTGAGATACGGCACCTCACTACACTGCCCGAGTCAAATTAATCCCTGGGTCTCTTTTATTAATATTAATAAGACTGTCATATATCTCACAACCCTTTTCACTAGTGCTGATCGTCTTTAACCATATGATTCTACTGAACCGCTGATGTTCAAGTCTGTATGTAAAGCATTACTGATGTGATCTTTGCATTTGTGATGGGCGCGTCCTCATGTGGAGTTTCCTGAGGGCATCTGGAGGCAGGACACATGTGTTTGATCTCTCTGTTGGGCAGAACGTACTTTGTCCAAACACACAAGGTTAACTGTGTGACTCGGTGTCAAAGCAAAGAAAACACACTCTTCCCCTTCCCGGCAAATCCCAGCAGCGCAGCGACCTCAACTGTAAAAGCCGGCTTTGTTTAAAAGAATCTGCCGTTCGGAAAAAGTTGCCTAGACCCAGAGATGTTATTATCAGGCGGTGTTATTTTTGTATTGCTATGAACTTGCATTGAGCATGTATTTTAAGGAAAAAATGATTAATTGTCATTTTTACGTTGTCGTCGGGGTTCCATGGAGGTGTGAGGGAGTTTGAATGACACTATTAATGGATTTATGACACAATCAATAATATTCCAATATTATCCAAATATTTCATCACAAAAAAGTTAAGCATGCATTTGTTGTGACACACAAGGCAGATGTTAAACTGAAAGATGGTGTTGTGTTCCAGGATTCAGGTGAATGATCAGATCGTAGAGGTGGACGGCATCAGTCTGGTTGGTGTGACGCAATTCTTTGCTGCGACTGTCCTCAAGAACACAAAGGGAACTGTCAGGTCGGTCTCATTCTGCATACCACTTACTATTGTATCATCAGATAGTTTAGTAATATAAATAAATCCATTTGGAGGGGATCAGAATTTGTACATCATACTGAATGCGTACTAGGGCTGTCAAGATATCAGATTTTCACCACACGTTAAACAAATTTGCGGAAACGATATTATCACAATATTTATTCGATGTTTAAAAAGAGAAATAAATGATACCATCAGTGAAAATCATCTTCTTTGTCTGTTATTTGGTCAATAAATCGCACTCATAATAAAAGTGGATGGAGGGAGAGGTCATAACCCCTGCCACTCTCGAAGCAACGTTTTGAATGGATGCTGAATAGTTTACGATATTACGTCTGTGTACAATTAACACATCATCCATAATCTTTTATTTTAATATCACGGTTGTTGTCAATATCAGTATTTTGTGACACCCCTAATGTGTACCTATTTGCTTTCCTTAAATGTTGTCTACGGAAACATGTGACCACTTATGGTTGGATCGACGGAAACGTACCCGCCTAAAAAATACTGCAGTTGTAGCAAGACACAGTTGTGTTAGATTTTTACCAATACTGATAATTAAAGTTAAAGAGAAAGTTGTAAAAATACTTCAACTTTTTTAGGCAGAAGCCATTTACATCTATTTATACATCATAACTATTGGTCAACCTTCATGTTTGTGCCTATTGTTATTTACCCAAAGAACTTGTACAACCTAGTGTTTAATTATAAAAAAATAGCTGTAAAGTAGCATTTTTAAAGTTTTTTTTGCTGTCGAGCTTATTCTAGTACAATGTCAACCTTGTCTACGAACACAATGCGGTTTTAACAGCTAAATATGCTAATGCACAAACCATCTGTTGTTACTTTATTGTTATTGGTGCAGATCACTTAACTTTATAAATTGGTGCTATTTTATACGAGTGTAATGCTCCGTGAACACGCTCATTTCTATAATAAAACCAGGCAGAAGTGCAGAGGGTAAAGTTCATGTTGTTTACTACACTTGTCTGTTTGCTCTTCACCACATGCAAATAAGCACAACACACACACAGACACACACACACTAGAACTGCTTGCTCCATTTGATTATGCCGTTCGTGGTATCGGCTTACGTCAAGCACTCATGTCCTTCAATCACACCCGTGCAGGTTTCTGATTGGCCGAGAGAAGCCAGGTGTTCAGAGCGAAGTGGCCCGGCTGATCAGTGAGACTCTGGAGCAGGAACGACAGCAGCAGCAGGTGGACGACACCTATGAGCAGTCCACCGAAGAGGTCAGAAACACACACCTGTACATCATCACACTGCTTTACGTGTGCTCACAGGTTTACTGTAGTGTACTCATGCTACTTGTTTATTTACACATATTATTTTATTCAGTGGATTTGCTATGAAGGAAGTTGGTAGGTGATGTGTAGCAAGTGGGGCTGTTGAACGGTTAATCGCGATTAATCGCATCCAGAATAAATGTTTGTGTTTACATAATATAGGTCTGTGCACTGTGCGTATTACGTTTGTATTTAAAAAAGATTTAGATGTATTTATTTTTTATTACCAATAATTGAAATTGTATCTCAACATTTATTAATCTTTATATTTTCAAAAAAAAATCCTAAATATATGCATGTATGTGTATGTGTAAATACAAAACTAATATGCACTGTACACAGATATATATTATGTAAACACAAACTTTATTCTGAATGTGATTAATCGCGATTAATCGTTTGACAGCCCTAGACTAGCAAAATGTTTGCATTCTCTGATATGCTCTGGGATATTTTCATTTCTGATTTTTTGAAAATGTGCAAGAAAATTAAAGGACACAAGTAGGTCGCTCAGAGTATATATGCAAATCGAAACCTCAAAGTGGCAGTAAACGTACGAGAACGGGTTCAGAGGTAAAGAAATGAGAAGTTTTATAAGAATGCAGTAGTGTAGGAAGATACGAAATCTGCCGCCACAATGCTCGAGTGTGCTGGATGGTTGCCAGGGCATTGATGCATGGTTGCTAGGGTGATCTGTGTGGTTGCTTTAAAGTCTGGTCTCTGGGTTGATCCCTCCTCCATGATTAGGATTGGTTTATCATCCGCCTGACTGAAATCACAGTTGGAAAAGTAACAAACCACACAATGTGAGTTGGGCTGGGTTGTGTGGTGAACATCTTATCATGATGTGAGTCATTCTATAGTGTTATGCAGAATTGCCTTTTTATAATCTAGTGACTAAATACTTATAAGCCCATGTTCACACAACCAGACTGTTTGAGCAGCTTGAACTAGATCAGAGTCATTGTTTTGTGTCAATGTGCGCACCAGTCATGGCTTGTTTATAAAAGCTGGTTAAATGCCCTAATTTACCTCCAGTCCTGTCCAGTCCACCCATTTTACTCCATGCTGTATTTACAGAGTCACGATCAGAGGCGTTTAATGGTTGTTGATGTTAAAACTTCAGGTGTCTGTGCAAACTGAATCTTTGGTTGTAAAATGGTCGAACACTGGAACACATATCCGTGTTGTTTTACAGAACTGCTTTGGATGAAAGATAAGGAGTATGCAAAGGAAATGTAAAATTCTATACTCTGCGACACACAAACAGATGGGGGTGTCTTCACTATGATGTTGTTTACTCATAGTTGTTTAGAGCACTGTGTTTATCTGGGTACATAGGGCGTGTTTAGGTGTTATCTGAGCATCGTCTACAAAGTTTATATTTCAAGGCACTTCATAGAGAGAGGAAAATTTCATAGCCCATGATTTTCATTGCTTTTCAATTTTGACACATTGTAAACTATTTTCCAACATTAACTCTTTTTGGACTTGTTTTTGTTTTCGTGCCTTCAGGGTTTTTATAGTTTTCATTTAAGGTTTATTTAGGGCTGTCAAACGATTAATCGCATCCAGAATAAAAGTTTGTGTTTACATAATATATCTGTGTAGTGTGCATGATAATTTTGTATTATTAACACACACATCCATGCAGATATTTAAGAAATGAATAAACATTTGTATATCATTTCAATTATTGGTAAATTTAAATAAATACATGTAAATATTTCTCAAATTTGTATACATGTGTATGTGTTTGTATTTATAAATACAAAATTAATATGCACAGTACATAGACATACATTATGTAAAGACAAACTTTTATTCTGGATGCGATTAATTGTTTGACAGCCCTAATATTATTTAGTATTAATAATATTTTACATTAGGTTTTAGTTTTATGCAAAATTTTGTTTAGGTTTTGGCAATTCTGTTATATGCTTTTTTCATTTCTATTTCATATCTATTTATGTTCGTAAATAAATAATTTGTATTTTATTTTTTGTTTATTATTATAATTTTTGTGCTTTAAATTTATTTCAGTTTATTTTGAGCCAACATTTTGATTTTTCCTTTAGTTAGGAAGTTCCAATAATTTTCAGGTCAATAATTTGGTTTCAATGAAAATAAACGTTTTTAAAGGACTTAATTTTAGTTAGCTAAAATAATAAGTCACACTTCAGTATTGGGGGAAATTCTTGCTATTGACAAACCATTAACTACGACTTTCCCCCCAATAAACTCTTCATTTGTTGCTTATTAATAGTTATTAAGTTTTAAGGTTTAGGTATTGGGTAGGTTTAGGGATGTAGAGTATGGTCATGCAGAATTGCCAATATGCCAATAATAGGCATGCTAATAACAACTAGTTAATAGTGAGAATTACCCCCTATACTGAAGTGTTACCAAATTATAATAAGCCTTACATCATGCTTGTATCTATGATGTCATCACAGGACGAGCACTACGAGGATGAGGAGGAAGGAGGGGAGGAGGGTATCCTGGGTTCGAGTTTTAGCCAGAGGAATGCGGAAGTGCAGGACCTGCCTGAGAGCGAGGACATGTTCCTACCGTCAGACATGGACACCACTCAGCTAACTTTCAGATTCAAAGAGGTAGAGGCGAGTTCTCGGTTTAGTTGGAAATTGAATACTTTCTACAAAGATTGGCATTCATCATTTGCTAATTTTGCATGTTTTGTTTCAGCTCCAGATGAAACACAACATCGCAGAGGCTGAAGTAGATGAACTCAAAGAGCGGGTAAGAACTTAAATCCAACGTTCGAATCAATCACGCGCATAGCGGTTAAATGCTATCGTCTTGTTTCAAGTTGAGGGAGTCGGAGGAGGAGCGGGCGGCGTTGGGGGCGAGAGAGGCTCAGTTAGAGCGGACCATTCAGGAGAACTCTGAGAGAACCGCTCAGATGGAGAAGAACTGGCTGGAGGCTCAGACTCTCTGTAAAACCATCAATGAGAAACTCAACAACACACAGAGCCAGTATGAAGAGCTGGAAAACAAATACATCAAAGCCAAGAAACTACTCAAAGACTTTCAGCAGAAGTGAGTCCATGATGTCAGCACTGACCTCTGCCTTAAAAAAAACATCTGCACTGTCTTTATAATACACTTTAAAGGAGAGGTTGTTTTCTTCTTTTACACAAATGTAATATTTACAATTAAATGTATCAGACTCTTTTTTTCCAAAGCAACTTACATCGCAATGTCCTATACATTTTTATATACATAGGTATGTGCAATGCCCTGGGATCGAACCCACAACCTTACGTTGTTGACGCAATGCTTTTACCACTGAGCTTCAGGAAAGCTACATAAATCATAGGGGTCCAGAAACTGTGAAGTTTCAGCTGAAAATACACCACAGATCTTTTATTATGCCATGCTCTAATTGCTAAGTTTTGCATTTGAGTAGAAACGCACTGTTTTGGGGTGTGTGTCTTTAAGTGTAAACCAGCTTATAATCTCCGCCTCCTTTTCACCAGAAAAAGCAGCCAGGGCTGTGAGCCTGTGCTTCCAAAACCAAAAAGGGTTACATAAAGCCAATGAGAAACAAGGACTCGTCTTTAAACACTAAACACACACATCTGTTTTCTTTCAAACCATACACACTGCTGTCTACAAGTGAAAGTAGCATACCCAAGAAAGAAGGGTCACAAAGCTAATGAGAAACTACTGTGTCTTGTCTTTGGACACCAAACACATTTCTATAAGCACACCTGCTTCCCCCCGGGGCCATTCGCGAAGGCGCTCCGGTCCCTGTTGGTCCGGTTACGACGGCTTTCGGGAGTGAGACCCGCGATCGCGTCACAGGGTTTCACGGGTGAAATAACAAAACGTGAGGGTGGCCGGAGCCCATACCGGTACTTACAATGTCTTTATTTGCTGCTTTGTGTGGAGGATTTCCATTGAAAACAAAATAAATCCATTGCTCCCTTGTCTCCTGTGAGGCTGCGGTAACATTGTTCTCTGTTTGTCTTTCCACCCAACAGTAGAACAGTTAGCATGATTTGCTTTCTTTTGCCAGGATGTTAGAACTTCACACACGCGAAAACAAAATTGGCGGCAGCGCCATGGATGGAAACGTTACAAAAAAGGCGAAAATTTTATAATAAGAACTGCTACCTACGTAAGATGGTGAGCGAAATCTGATCCGCTCGTTTTCTCATAGGCTTGCAGAGATAGGCTGACAGCAAAGTTACTGGATTGTCATTTTTCACATTTTCGGAGTTGGCAAATGCACCAGAGACCCGATTTTAGCACTTAAACATGGATAAAGTCAGTTTTTTTTTTAAATGACCCCTTTAAGTAGTAGTTCACTCAAAACGGTACACTCATGTCTGTGCCGATGGCCTTGAGGTTAGCGTGCCGACATATAGTACCAGTGCCCATGCGGCAGTTCGATTCCCGTCTCAAGCATCATTTGCCGGTCCCTGCCCTGGCTCTATATCCAATGCGTTCCTGTCCGCTCTCATCTGTCCTATGGTATTAAAAAGGCGTAAAGTACAAAAAATGTACACATCTTTTAAAGTCTTTATTCTGTGAAGTCTCCTAGTAGGACATGTGTATGTGATTATAGCATACATAGTTATTGCGTATACATGGGTTATTAAAATACATTTTTGTACTAATGTTGATACATTTTAATACAGTTTGAATTTACATTTTTGGTAAATTGAGATTTTTGGGATGTAGGTTTCACGCTCAACCTGCTTGGTCACTGAGCCCCATATTTGTATGTTCTTCAAAACATCTTAAGTATTCTCCAGAATTGATATTTTTCTGTGAGCTCAAATTTTTTAAGTCTCTTGATATGAAACTTTGTTATTTGTTACGCAAGCATATGATGTCATGTTTGGAAAAGCGGCGCCTTAAGAGTTTACAAGGAAACGATAATGCCGTTTTCAAATGTTTGCGTTTTCAGTCCCCCAAAATGGCGTTGTCGTGGAAATGAACGGCCAAAACGCATTAAAAGTTTTCAGTTGAAAATGGTCGCGTGTAAACAGGCCTCTAAATGTGTGTTTGTTTTGTAGGGAGACCGATTTCGAGCAGAGGGAGGAGGAGCTGAAGAAAGCTTCAGAGAAGAGAGAGGCCGTATATAAAGCTCAGATAGAAGATCTGCAGCGGAGGGTAAGAACACTTCTCATTTCACCAAAGACAAACAGATCAAGCTTTCATGTTCTGTGACATCTGATCATTCTCTGTGTGTTCGTAGTTGTCAAAGCTTGAGTCTGGTGATGGTGATAATGAGCTTTCATTGTCAGCCAGAAAGTCTGCAGATTCACTTCTTCTGGGTAAGTTCTGTTTTACCTTCATGTTTTATGTCTCGTGGCTTTTTAATGACGGTCTGGTGCCAAGATGTCATTGATCGTGAGGTTGTGTTGACCTCAGATTGCCTGAAATGTATTAAACTGTAAATGATACTTTCAGTAAACATTATGAAGAGATGATCGTAGACATGAATGTAGTTATGTTTAGCTCAACTGAGAGAGATGTGAAGAGTGATCTTCTCAGTTGTTTAAAAGATTAAAATGACAGTTCACCCAAAAATGAAAATTCTGTCATCATTTACTCTCCTTCTTGTCATTTCAAACATTTATGACTTTCTTTCTTCCGGAGAACACAAAAGAAGATATTTTGAAGAAAGTTCGAAAAGCACTGCACCCAATTCTCTTCTGTTGTATGGAAACAAAACCAATGCAAGTGAATGGGGGCCAGTTTCCAACATTCTTCAAAATATCTTCTTATGTTCTCTGCCGAAGATAGAAATCACTGGTTTGAAAGTAACAAAAGGACGAGTAAATGATGACCTTTATTTTTGGTGAACTATCAGTTTAAGGCAACTGTCTAAGTTTAATGAAATGTAATAGAAGGGTTTGAAATCTCAGGGGTGGACTGGAGTGAGGCGGTTCCTGAGACGGAGCGTTTGGACACCAGTGTCCACCGTGCCAAAGGTCAGCTGGCCCAGAAAGCCAAGCGACAGCCGCCATCCCGCAGTAAACTGAAAGAAACTCTCAGTTCCCCGGGAGAACATTCACAGGTGAGCTTAAGATGAGCTGAAGCCTGTCATCACGTGTGGATGATTCTCACCTGTTTGACGGCCTATGCGTGTTTCTCTCATTCAGGATGGTGAATCAGTCAGTGCTGAAACTCCTCCGTCTCGCAGGAGATCATTCCGGGAGAGTTTGACTCTGGCAGTGGCCATATCCTCCCCTGTCAGTCCCTCAACAGAAAGCGTTACGTCTTCTGTGGCCAACAGTAGCCAATCATTGCTGAAGGATGCACAGAGTCCTGCCCTCTCAACATCCAAAGACTCCTCCCCCTCCAGTTTCCTTCGGAATGTAAAGAAGAGAGAGTCCAAAGGCAAAGGCAAGGAGCTTAAAGGTAACATTAACACCATTCTACTTGATAAATTAAGGGAATTAGCAGAAGCAAAAGTTTACTTTATTCTAATGACTCGTACCTGCTCTGTGTCTGGTTAAGTTGAAATGTGTCCGATTTTTGAAATAAGTTTTTAATGCATGTTTTACGACTTTAATATGTGTCGGATACTGATTCAATGCCATGTTTTATTTTAGAGGATTCTAACGATGCCGCTGGAAAACCCAAACGCAGATTCCCAGATTTTGGGTACGTCCACCTTAGCATCATATGTTTTCCTTAAAGTCCCAGTGAAATTAAAAACGACGATTCATGAAATCTTGCAGCGTTTATTCTAAATAGCTTACCAATGTTGGTCATTCTCTTTTTTACACCCATGTGCCCTCATAATTCTCAGTTAAAATCTGAAAATGCACTTCCACCCTTAAGACTATCCATCTTAAATGACGTCAGTTAGACGGCTTGGGCGGAGCATCCTTTAACTCCTCCCCTTCAACTGTTTGGGGCCATTCAGACAGAACGCATTTTTCCATTCCAATGCGCTTCTTTCCCCATTGTTTTTCTATGTAAACAAGTGTTTGAAAGACTTGCATGACCCTTACGTTCGTGTCTCATGCCTTTTGAAGCAACTCGCACTCGAGCGGCGTGTTTTTAAGACGCAGTATCAAGTAAAAAAAAAATGTTAAAAAAAAAACGATAATATTTGAGTAGCATCAATGCTTTTGAATGTCGCGTTGCAGAGATAGTACAGATGTATCCACACCTCTACGATCACTCTCGCCACGTGCGTAAAGGCTATTTGCATATGCCATGTAAACTCCGCCTCCAGAAACATAGAGGTGTTGTATTGTTTCGAAAACACTTACAGTTTCTCAATGTTTTCGAGCTTTGTTTAACCACAAAACGTCGATCCCTTAAGTCTGCTTCCAGTTCAAAATGCAACAGCTGCTTTTATACATCCAAGCCACGCCCAGTATTTTTTCTCATTCAAAAATCCATTGACTCGAAAATGCGTCAGAATACGGAAGTTAAAACGATCGCAACTTCTGGTTCACAGGGACTTTAAACTAATTTGAATGAAAAACGTTACAGGTTGATTTAAGTTTTGTGTTGTTTTACTAATCTGCTTGCTGTGTGTTTGGCTGTGTGTGTTCGTGTCTGGTAGTGGCTTGAGGAAATCTGGTGGGAAAGGGAAGAAACAAAACAAAGAATCGATGAGGGCGTCGCTGGACAGCAGGTTCGTTCACACATCTGAACTCAACCCAGTGTGGTTTTTTTTGATCTTGTGTTCACTCTCGTCTGGTTCTCTAGAGGTTCGGCGGAGTTGTTGGAGGAGCCAGGAGTTCGAGTCTCTCCCTCAGATTCCATGAGCTCCATCCCCACCTGCATGCCTTTCTCCTGGTTCGGAGAGAAGGACAGAGACCGAGACAGAGATCCTTCATCTTCATCCAGCAGTCTCCCGTACACCGCTACAGATGCCAGTGAACAATCACACAATTCTAAAAACAAGGTGAGATCAGTACTGTGTTTTAATCACGAATACAATTATGAATGCAACGGCATTATTTTGATCGAAGTATTGTGTTTACAAATATTTGCTTGTCATATAAATCTTACTTTTAATTTCTTGATCCTTGTTGTTCCTGAACAAAGGTGAGATTTATTGTAATGCACTACACAACTTTTAAAACTCTGGATGTCATACACTTGCCAACAGAGGAACTGCACACCAAACGACAATAAGTGTCGCCATGTGTTTTAACAGTTTCTGTGCTTGACTCGTGAGGTGATAAAGTTTGAGTTATTAGGAAAGTGCAGCTCACCTTTTTCCAATATAAAGCATTCGTTTCAGTTTAATATGGCTGTGTTCCTGTTCGCTGTTTTTCTCGCAAGATCTGGCAACCAGAGTAACACCCATGCCCGTAACCCCTGAGATTTCGTGATCCCCACATACAGAAGATGCCATTTATATGTGGTCTTGGGTGGATAGATGCTGTATGTCTTCGAAAATCAGTTTAAAACATCAAATATATTTTGTCTTCCAGCTGGATGGAGTCATAGTCTGACGTTCAAAAATTGGAGACTGTGCCGGAATTATGTAAACTCTTTCTGCTCCAAAACAGACTATTGTGGACTTGTCCAGACTGCACAAAAAAATCTGAACAAATGTTGTCTTAAGCCTTAAACCATTAGAGAGCTTTCATGGCAGTTCTTAGATTGTATTTGACTGTTGTAATACTGAGGCTGAAGGCCACCAACCATATGGATCTGATCACTGATCAACACAAGTGAGGAAGTAGAAGGCGAGAATAGCAGACGAACAGGAAACAGATGCAGCCAAATGGTTAATTATCATCACTCAGACATCGGGGTCAACTACAAACTCCAGCTGATGTCTGACATCATTTCCTGTTCCGTGTGGAATGTCCTGCATGTTTGGACGGCAGTGTTGTGATTAACTAACCGCTCTTTCCAAACAGACAAACCTCTCGTGGTCTTCTCTGTTCAGTCGCTCCTTAGATTTGGTACAGTATATTTTCTATTCTAGATGTCTAGATTTGTTTTAACAAAGTAGGCTCACAAGAACTAAATGTAGCACTAACAAATGAAAAATCACAGTGTGTGTCTGTAATCAATGTAGCGCAGTAGATGCATGATGTTACGTGTGATGAAGACCTTTGATTTGGATTTTCTGTGATTGTGTCTTTGGACTAGAATATATTGGTGTATGTGGATGGTGTCTTAGTCTGTCGTGTTTTGTTATTTTGTAGTTCTGGAGTAGCTTGTCTGTTGAAGAGTTCGTCTAGAATGAGTTTTAAATGACCGATACTTTTATCTACTGTAGCAAGAAGGGTGGTCAGTTACTGCATGCCACTGAATCTGTAATAATTCCCCTTAAAGTATTTCATTAATTTGACTTTGAACCTGACAGTAATAACAACTTGTATAATTCAAGTAACTAATTCAAGAGCAGTGGATTATTGGTTGAGGCTGATTGGCTGACAACACACATGGTCACTAATGTCATACACAACAGTTCATGGTGTCTGTATTTTGTGTATATCTTCTGCTGTATAATTCTGACTCAGCGGTATAAAAGAATGAAATCGTTGGATTTATCATGAAAAGTTGCAGTCAATAACTAAAAATACAATTTAATTAGAGTATACATTAATAAATAACCTTTGTGAAAGATGTTCATATAGCAGTGGCTGTTTTGTAATACTTCATTTATTCAGCATCTCAAAGTAAAATCTAGAAAGGAATTTTAAACATCGATGTTAAAAATACAACCTCTGTAAAACACACAAATGTAGTGCAATAGGGAAATTCAAGTCAAGTCAAGTGTGCTTTATTGTCAATTCTTCCACATGTACAGTACATACATACAGAGAATCGAAATTGCGTTACTCTCAGACCCTTGGTGCATACTAATAACATTAAACACTGACAGTAGACGTTGAAATAAAGATAAATACGATTTAACCATATGTACATATAAACTATATGGATATACAAATGAGGACATTGTAGAAGAATAAAAAAATAAAAATAAAGAGAGATAAAGTGACAATTGGCACATGGCAGATAAAGTGCAAACCAGTTGAATAAAAATAATACTGTGCTGATGAGAGTAGTGCAAGAAAAAAAGAACAGTCTTTTTATCAGACTGTCTGAAATTAAGAACAGTTCTAAAATGACACGTTTTGAGAGTGAAGTAAAAACACTACTTTAAGTTTGCTCTGATTTTGCTTCAGTAATGTCAGCTGTGAGAGATTTCCATAATTTTGGGGTATGACAAGAGTCGATTTTAAAATAACAACTAATAATGCAGTACAAAAGTCAATGTGGGAAAACACAAAACTAAATTTTCAACAGAAGAAAAGGTAAAACTAAGTGCGCATTATTTCTAAGGTAAAAGACAGATGCCCTAATCATTATCTGAATATGAGGGTCAAATGACTCTGAGATTCTTACGGGTCCAAAACAGAACCATCAATTGACAATATGATGGTGCTTGCACTATGAATTGGGAGTGTAATTAAGTGAAAAAGCCAAGAAGTGTAATTGGTATCTTAGAATTATTTAGAGTACTAACAGTATTGTTAGCCGTCTCAGACACAGTTAGAAACCAAGAAGGACCCAAAACAGAACCCTGTGGAACACCAATTGAGACAGGCCTATCATAAGGTCAGTGACCTCACATCTTCTGATAAAAGCTGAACAAATCCAGTGCATTCCCAGATACACCAAAGACCATTTCTAGACAGCCATGTTAAAAATTACCATAAAAACCATAAGCAGGATAATGTGCAGACGGCCAGATATAATAATTTGTAACATTTATATAGCGCATTTCTGGGTACTCAAAGCGCTTTACATGGAAGGGGGGAATATGCTCAAGCACAACCAATGTGCAGGATCCACCTGGATGATGCGACTGCAGCCATATTGCGCCAGAACACCCACCACACACCAGTTCATTGGTGGAGAGGAGATAGAGTGACGAAGCCAATAAGTACATATGAGGATGATTAGGAGGCCATTATGTTTAGAGGCGAATGGGTGAATTCTGGATTTTAAATTCTCATCCGAAGGACTTTGCTTATTGACAGTATTGTGTCCCCGTCACTATACTGGGACAGACGGACCCACACAGACCACAGGGTGAGCACCCCCTGCTGGCCTTCCTAACACGTCTTCCAACAGCAACCTAGATTTCCCAGCACGTCTCCCATCCAGCAGGTCAGCCCTGCTTAGCTCCAGTGGCCAACCAGTCTTGGGCTGCAGGGTGATATGGCCGCTGGATATAAGTCCTGATCACCGGGTTAGGATATATTTTTGATTGATTGCAACATAACTGGATATATGTAATTAGTTCATACAGTATAATAAATCAAAAGCTTGGACTCAACGACACACCCTGTATTCATTCTATGACGTAGATAATATTAAAGTCATTAAAGAATCAAAATGTATAGTTTTGATTCACCTTTAAGTGTAGGCATCTGTTGTCTGTGCTTTAAAACCATTCCCGACATGGACAGTGCCGTATGTGGGACAAATTCACTCAAAGTGTCCAGATCTTTGATTGAAGTGTTTCCCCCCATTACATCCCTCCACACACAGAGATCAGTGCTGTATCATAACATACATAATACATAATACATAACAGTTGGCACACATGTTGTAGGATTTAGAATCAACGGCACCTGCATGCTTTAGCACTTTCACTGATTAATATTGTCTTGAAGGTGATTATCAGTCATGAATAGCTCCGCCAACCGTCGTATCTGAATTATAAATGCTGCTTTCTGTGCTCGTTCCAGACTTTGTCAGTGCTAGATGATTCGAACCCCAGCAGTCCGGGTTCAGAATTGTCTGGGCTGGTGGTGGAGCCCAGCCTGTCGGGTCGCTCGCACACGTTAACCTTCTCATCCAGCGAGGTGAGTGGAGATCGCACGTCAACATCTCGCCGGCGGTTGTTTGCATGGCTTTAATGTCCTGGAAAGGTCATCTGGCAAGTCAAGTATTGTTTCGTGCGGGGCGGAGTCTGTCCTGCTGCTTTAACTCGCGTCCATCCTGTTTTGTAGTTATTTTTAGTTTGAAGCAGATGCGTGGCCGTTAATAGATTATCTATGGTGGCAGTTACCGAATCTTGAAGTTTCTTCGTAATTGTGTGTTTTGTTTTTAACATGTCAAAGAGGTTTGTTCTTGTGCGTCATGTTTTTTTCTTTTGTGAATGCCTTAACTGTGTTTTTTTTTCACAATTTATGGGTGTTAGACGTTGTCTAAATTGAATTATTTACATCATGATTTTCTGTTAAAACTAGACTAATGTGAGGTTAGGGTGTATGGCATGGGGTTGGAATAGCAAACATCATTATCCTGGTCTAAAGAAGTCGGAAATCTGAGATGTTCCTCATTGATACAGTCAGACATATCTGTGTGTGTTAGATGCTGGATGAGGAGCCGTGCTCTACTGGAAAGGACTACCAGTGGCAGAACCGCCCGGTCTCTGATTGGACGTCTCAGCAGGTGTGTCATTGGCTGATGGGGATGAATATGGATCAGTACACACCAGAGTTCACCACACAATCCATCGACGGACAGCAGCTGCTGAACCTGGACAGTGACAGACTCAAGGTGGGCCGAACTTTGCACTTACAGTTATGGCTAAGCTTAAAGGGAAAGTTCAGCAAAAAACTCCAATTTGCCGTTTATTTACTCACCCTCAGGCCGTCCGAGATGAAGGTTACATTTTTTCTTGAGTAGAACCATAAAGAAGATTGTTTGGTAAAGCCGCAGCCCTCTTTGCTTTATATAATGGGAGTCTATGGGGTCCACCTGTCTAAGAGTTTATAAAGCACATAATTCCAAAAAGCAGCTCCTGGTCACATGTTGACGTTTTGTGAAGCGAATCATTCGATATTTTCATAATACTGAACGTCATTTTTTTATAATATAAGCAGCATCTGCACACAATTTTCTTCTTGTAGTATTTGGTTGCGGATGGCATACCAGCGTCTGGTACGTTTAGCGCCACCTGCAGAAAGGGAGTGTTCAGGCTGTACAATATGGCTAATATTATTAAAAATGACGTTCAAATTTATGAAAATATCGAGCGAGTCACTTCACAAAACGTCAACATGTTGCCAGGAGCCACCTTTTGGAATTACGCGCTTTAGGAACTCTTTACACGAAGCAGAGAGGGCTGCGGATTTATCAAACAATCTTCTTTATGGTTCTACTCAAGAAAAAATGTCACCTACATCTCGAACGGCCTGAGTTTGAGTAAATAGACGGCAACTATCTCTTTAAAAAACTACAGTATATACTTTAGTTACATTAGTGTTTTTTTTTATATCGTGTCAAGTAGGTAAATATCACAATGATTATTTACACTTAAAGCTGTAGTGAAGTGGCTTTTAATACTTACTTACGTCTATAGCATTTTATACATCCATGTGTGTATATTCCAGTCATTGTGACTTTTGAAAACGTCTTGTGCAGGCTCTGGGTGTGTCCAGTCAGAACGATCGCGCCACCATTAAGAAGAAACTGAAGGAGATGAAGAAGGCTCAGGAGAAGCTGGATAAACAGCGCGAGAAGCGAGATAAAGAGGCCAGACGGAGCGCACGGCTACCCGCCAGCACTGACTCATTATGTTGATGATATTCAGAATCAGTGCATGTCACCATTTGTTTCTCTTCACATCACTGTATGACACACTCCGGCCCCGTTTCATCCATAGATGACATGGGACGACTAAATAACCACTGTACTTCCAATACAAACACTAAGTCAGCGGTCAGTAAATGATCAAAAACCTGATCAGAATCATTCATGAAGCTCCTTATGAAACCCTGAGTGAGGATGTTTGAATACACGCGTCCTGACCACTATTGAACGGCTTTTGGGTTTGACATGTCTGTCTTTATAACCACTCTCATTCCAGCACAAAGTTTTTGTCCATATGTGTTTGGTTAGCGCCTGTGAGTTTGCTAAGATCAATGTTTACTGACCGTGTCCATCTTTCGTCCAATTGCCTTCTGGGTAAGAGTTTTATTTTATTATAATTTTTTAGTTTATTAGACTAGCGTATGACATGGTTTGGATTTTACATCTGTCCAATCCATAGCAGACCAAAAATTTATTAGTTTTAATTGTATTTTATGACACAACCACTATAGGGGCTATAAAAACGTGCTATTTTTATGGAAAAATGTAGTCGGACGCAAATTTTCACAACTTTGCCGCCAATATGGAGGCATGGATAGTGCTTTTAAATAGTTTCTATTTTATTTTAGAAGTCATTTTGGCTTGTGGTGCCCAATGGATCATTTTGCTGGAACTTTGTACAGTTATATGAGCACTATATTTTTACCGAAACTAGTTGGGGCACGGTTTATAAATGTACAAATAAAATGTTTTATATACATCTATTAGAATATCTTTAAGGAAAAACATGAATCTAACTTTTGTACACGTTCTACTAAGTAGGATAGCTCACTGGTTAAAATGATTTGCTAATTCTAAAATGCAGAATAAAACTGGTGAAATGAATTCGCGTCTCTGAAATCGATTGTATTCGGACAGTCAGGATTGATCACAAATATGCTGGCATAGTTTTATCAGTAACTGTGACCAGAACTGTATTTCTCTGATGGTGTAATACGTCGAAGTAAAGGATTATCATCTGATTGTAAATTTGTTTTAAAAACAGACTCAATCTGTGTTTGTCATCATGATTTTATGTCCTGTGATCACAAAATACTTTTCCACTGTATAAAATGGCTGATTTTTTAGACTTAAATCAAACTTTCTATCTGGTACAAAATGTATAAGCTGCAAAATAAATACTTTTTACTCTGTAACAAAATGTTGAATTACAAGTTTCTAAAATATTCCAAAATAAAGTCGTTTAGGGTTAGTTCACCCCAATTTAAAATTTTGTCATCATTTGCTCACCTTCGAGTTAATGATCTGTATACATTTCTTTGTTCTGATGAACACAGAGAAAGATATTGGATGCATGCTTATAACCAGACAGATCTTGCACCCCACAGTAGGAAAAAGTGCCCCAGAACTGTTTGCTTTCCTACATTCTTCAAAATGTCTTTAGAGTTAAACACAATAAAAAAATCCTCCTATGGGAGTCAACGGGGGCAAGATATGTTTGGTCGTAAGCATTATTCCAAATATCTTTGTGTTCATCAGAACAAATAAACTTCTACAGATTTGGAACAACTCGAAGATGAGTAGAATTTTCTTTTTTGGGGGAGGTATCGCTTCAAGACAGACTTGGGCCCAAATGTCTGAATCTCATGTCATTAGAAAACGGCATTGCAGCCTCTCTCCACTAGAGGGCACTGCGACACTGCACTCTAAATCCTTTATTAACACATCAATTCTGGACGAGTTTCACATTAATGGTAACAAAAGCATCACACAATTTCTGTTTAAATGCATGTTCTGTGTTTGTCAGTTAATGTCCCGAAACATTGCTTAAGAAGATAACATTTCAGCACTGTGGAAGGATTTGTAATGAACAATGAACTCGATTTTATACATTCTTCAGCCAAAAAACAGAACTGGTAATACGTGGGACGGTTTGTCAACAATATGAAACACTGCAAAATGAACACGTCTCTATGGCAGACAAGTAAATTACACCCACTTCTTTTCTATATATATATAATAATCTTACATTAAGAAAATACATCAAGAAAGCTTATACTGGCACACTCTTAAAGTTAAACTCATCCAAACAGTGTAACTGCGAGCATGGCACTAGCAACGCCTGTGCTAACTTACTGTATAATACTGCCACCCAGTGCAGTTTACATCCCTGCAAACACACATCTTGAGACGTAGCATGTCCCTGTGTGACGTATTCCCTGACAACATCTTTCAGAGCCCGGACTCTTATTACTCATTTCTGTAGGTGATCTTTATCATGAGTGGGTGGTGAAATCTGTTCGTTCTGTCAGTTCTGGATCTGCATTGATGGAAAAGCTGTAAGGGAAACTGGAGAGAGCAAACCCAAAGCATCTTTGAGCTGTACGGGACACTAGAAGCTGCGAAAGGTCGTCATGTCCTTGGGTTCTTTACTGGGAACACACCAGTCATCCGCCTCGTGGATGCTCTTATAGTGTTTCCATGCAGATTTATTGTACACCGGAAGCCTTTCGATGGACTCGGTGGACAAAGCCTTCAAACAGATGAACAGTTATATTAGAATAATTATGAAATGAGGAAATTAACCATTTTCATGAGACAAACCAGCTAGTCATCTGAGCTAGTATATTTATTTATGGATCAGATCTTTAATTCAAGTCTCAGATTCAATTTCATCGGACGTGTACACCTGGGGCGAAAATAACTTCCGGTCTGTGTTTGGTTATAATGTAACAATTTATTTTATTTTTGATTTATATTAAAATGAACGTATTAATTCTTGTCGGAGGTAAAACAAGAAAATGAAAAACCCGAAAAATCTGATTACAGATACTGTGTTCAGACTAACAAAACCACATTGATTTTATCTTCTATCGTCCACAAACTGTGAACCTTTTTGTCAGCTTTTTGGGTGTCAGTGCTAAGACTTATTCTTTTTTACATTATTGTGCATTTGAAAACAGAATTTCTCCATAAAGACAGATGGAATGACTCACTCGAATGTATATGACAGCATCAGTACCGTATCCATCCATGGAGTAGAGCTTGAGATCTCCTTGGAAATACCTGGCGTAAAGTCTGGAGATGGGCAGCCCGTAACCATAACCAGCCTAAGAGCCCGAGAACAAAACACACAATCACATTAAAGCAAAAATCTTCAGCTCACTCACACAATAACTGACTTTTACTGCTTCTCTATAAATATCCCAACATATATCAGAAACGATTGTTTCAATTATTAAAACATAATATTTGTATAAGTAGAAAACTGCTCTACTCAAACTTACATTTAACCAACTACTTCTACTTAAGATGTGTAATGTTTTTGTGGTGATACTGAAAATCAGAAATTTTAATGGTACTGCTTTCAACTAACATCTTAGTGCTATGACAATTCAAATCACTTATTTGTGTGTGATACAGACCAGAGGAGTGGCTCGAGACGTGTCCATCTGAGGACGAGGGGCCGTAGAGTAGGTGTATGTAAACAACCTTTCAATCTTCCTCAGTGGAACTCCTCCCCCACGATCACTGACCTATGAGACAACAGTACACTCAGATTTGAGCCAGTGATGGAGAATGACATTATATTGGGCTCCATTTAAATTATTGATCTAGATCATCAGGAGGGTATTCACAATCTGTGGGTTTCTTTGACTTATGCCATGGATTTCAAAATTGGGTTCATGCAGGGGTTTGTGTGTCTACCAGTGCATATACAACTTCGAAATTGTTTAAATTACAAATAAATGTTTAGAAATAACAACAGTTAGGTAAATTACTACTAACAAACACCTCAAACGGATAAAAATTAATATTTTTGAAGTTAAAGTCCCATTGAAATACAAAATGACAATGACTATTTTTTATGAAATATTGAAGCGTTTATATTGTAAATAGTTTTACAATGTGGCTCATTCTCTTTCTTAAATTTGGGTGCTGTATTAATCTTTAGTTAAAATCTGAAAATGCACTTCCTTCCTGTATTGACTATTCGTCTTAAAAGACTGTCAAGACAGCTTGGGCGGAGCATCCGTTAACTCCTCCCCTTCAAAAGTCAGTCTTCTACCAGTTCTATTTTTATACATCCAATCAAATCGCAGAGAAATACAAAAGCCACGCCCACAATTTTCTCAGAAATTCCATTCCACAGGGAAATGTGTTAAAATACAGGAGTAGTAAAAACTTTTCAACTTCCGGTTCACAGTTACTTTAAACATGCAAATGTGCACTTAAATTAATAAAATATTGATTTCCTCAGAGGGAGTACCTCCACAAAAAGACTTATGCAATATCTGCAATGTAAACACTAAGAATTCAACCGGCTGTTTTCAGCTTTGAAGACTTCTGAACCTGTTTGTCCATACCTTTACGGTCATGTCTTCTTCTCCGAGAGCGACCCTCACATGTACCGGTGGATAGTGCATGGCATCTTCGTGAAGTTCCATGGTAGCGCGCATGGCATTCTGCAGGAATCACATTGTATGTTTATATACTCAGAAGCAAATGTATAGTAAAATGCAATGTAACTGGCTTCGGATAAAAGCCAAATGCATAAATGTAATGTATATCTTAGCACTACTACTACAAATTCAGTCTGTCCTATATTTAATATCACGTCACATCATTAAAGGAGTAGTTCACTTTCAAAATTAATTTTCATGATAATTTACTCACCCCCATATCATCAAAGATGTTAATGTATTTGTTTCTTAAGTAACACCTGTAATTACGTTGAAAACTTGCACATTCAACTGACTCGGTGCTTCCACCTACATCAAGTGTGACCTTTTCAACGGAATTACGTGAAGTCATGAACGTATATCGCAGAACAGAGCACGGCAAGCATTTGTGTTTATAAAGCATATACAATTTTTATTTAAATGACGGATGGTTTCACTTGATAAGACTCTTATTCATCGTCTGGTATCATTTAAAGCCCTTTGAAGCTGCGCTGAAACTGTCATTTTGACCTTTAACCGTTTGGAGTCCATTGAAGTCCACTATATGGAGAATAATCCAGGAATATTTTCATCAAAAACCTCCATTTCTTTTCCACTAAAGAAACAAATACATAAACATGATAGATGAAATGGGGGTGAGTAAATTAACATGAACATTTATTTTGAAAGTGAACTACTCCTTTAAAATCTTGCATTTATGACTCAAACTAAAAAAGTGTTTACTTCCCCACGCTGTTTTTGTACAGTATGTTTACATGAAATCAACTACTGTGCTGTGAAATAATTCTCAAAAAACTGAAGTGAGAATTGATGTACGCCACCTTAAAGAGCTCAAATACCATGTGATACAAATGAGAGGGCACGTAAACTACAGTAATGGGTTCCTCAGGTCCTTTCACTGCAAAATATAAGAAACAACAGTCAAACTACACAACGGTGATACGGATCGCTGAGGTCACATGACTTCACAGACGTGATCACTTGTACGTGCAAAGATTACCATTGAATTCCTCCAGTACAAGCTCAGGTGAGTTCATATAATACCTGTCACACAAGTTTCGGGCATTCTCATAGGCATCTAAAAAAACAAGAAGAAGAAATATATACTCTGTATATAAAAACACTTGTTTTCAGTGTATTCACTGTAGAAATGCATCTTTGAGGGAATAAATTCTTTTGGAATTTATTCACCGTCGTGTCATTACAAATTTGGATATCTTTAATTTTTCTGCAGAACACAAAAGACCATATTATTACGAATGCTGATCGCCAAACATTGGCCC
>NC_079549.1:2310000-2397500 GCF_015846415.1 Triplophysa dalaica
TTTTTTGTTTCAGAGCTGAAGTCTATGTTTTTGCTTTTCAGTCCAAAAGCAGATGACCTCAGGCCTTGAATATTCCAACATGATATGGTAAATGCTTTGTTATCCATAAGGTATTTATTTATTTATGGCAGATTTTGTCTTAAGACAGTAGGTGTGAGCAGATCAGGTTCAGCATCTGATGGATATCTTTTAGCTCGGCTGTTGGAGCTTGTGCAGATGTCGGTGTGGAGTTTCTGCTCACTGTCTGGGCATAGCTTAGGCTGCTGGAGTTCTGTTGCATATGCCGGGTGGAGGGTGTAGGCAGCAGGGGTGGTGCTCTGCTCTGTTGGCTGTTGTTTTGGCAGGGAGGGGGTCCCAGTCTCTGGCTGTTTTTAGAAGGTGCGGTGTGGTTCATCCATGGTCTGGGTAGGTGCTGCCTTGCTCTGTTGCTTCTAGGAGGGTTGTTGGTGTTGCGGTTTAGAGCAACATCTTTTAATTTCTTTGCAAAGATGGGGACAGATGCTCTGTATAGGTGTACATGGTCATAGAGGCATGTGAGGTCCAAGGTGGGATGATGTGCCAGTTGCACTTGAGGTTTGAGTGCACAAGTTCTAGAGAGTTTTGCATTTACTTGTTGAATTGCGTCTGGGTGGAAGTCTTTCCGTGGTTGCAGTGTCGAGATGGTGATTTTGGCATTTGGGAAGGTGGTTGTAGCTTTTTCGATTACCCTCTCTAGTGCTGTGGCCACTCTTTCTTGTTGTGCTCTCTCTCTCTTTCTCTCCCTCTCTCTCTCTCTCTCTCTCTCCGCAAACTTGCGTGACGTTAAAGCGCAATGTAATATGACCTGTCACGTTTGTTATTTACCGTTCAGTTGGATCCAAAATTGGTTGACTTCTTCATCTTTGTTTATTTTCGATTAACGATATACAAACAATATGTGCAGTGGTTAAAGAGCAGCCTAGCCTGTGTGACTTGACTACTTTCATGTTGTATTTCCTGTTTTTGGCCAAAGTGTTCTAGTGGGCGTGACCTGCCTGAAACGCCTGGCGTAACCACACCCCCACAAATCTACCCGACGTTCCAAATATGGTAATAAACGTCACATCTCCGTCACACGCTTGCAGTATTCGACCAATCACTACACACTGGTTAACTGGCCAATCATAGCGCACCTTGCTTTTCAGAGCGAAGAGTTTTGAAAAAATCAGCACGTTTCAGAGAGGCGGGGCAAAGAGGAGATACAAACATACACCGTATGTGGAAAATAAGGTGTTTTATTTTACCTTAAATTGTGTAGACACATTGCATTACATCTAAAACCTATTTTCTACACTCTATGGATAAAAGTTTTACATAATACACAACTCGGAAGTTTTCACCAATAAAATGTGTAACACTACGTTTTAGGAAATTATAGGCCTATGTAATATAAGTCAGATTTATTTTTTTGTTCTTTATTTGTATTGTACCAAAGCAGCTGAACCCAAAAAAGCAAAATCCTAAAAAACGGGTAATCAGTCCGCTAAAATACCATCGATTACTGCACTTTGACTATAAAAAACATAATTTGTTTTTGTGAGATGTAGTGCAGCGTCATGAATTATCTTAGTCATTTTGTGAGATTGAGACTTTCCATTGACTTTGTCATTGGGAAGTCTTTATCAAAAATCAGCTTGCAGACATATCTGCTCTACAAATGTCTCTCAAACAAGAACCAGGAAATGTGATATTCCTTTCAGAGAAACTGAAGTGTTGTCGACGTGTCACAGTAATGTGCCTCTTTGTCTGTGTGTGCTTTCGGTAAAATGGCAGAAGACAGTTTCTCAACAAAGCAGTTCAGCTGTCAAGTGTGTCTGGATCTACTGAAGGATCCAGTGACCGTTCCCTGTGGACACAGTTACTGTATAACTTGTATTACAGACTGCTGGAATGAAGATGAACTGAAAGGAATCTACAGCTGCCCAGAGTGCAAACAGACCTTCACTCCGAGACCTGCCGTGAATAGAAACTCCATGCTGACTATAGTGGTGGAGAAACTGAAGAAGAAAACACACCAAGCTGATGTTTCCGCTCAGTGTTACGCTGATCCTCAGGATGTGGAGTGTGATGTCTGTATTGGCAGAAAATACAAGGCTGTCAAGTCCTGTTTGATGTGTCTGAACTCCTTCTGTAAAAATCACCTTGAACAACATGAGAATCTCTTTAAAGGAAAGAGACACAAGCTGATGGATGCCACTGAGAGATTCCACAAGGTGATCTGCCTTAAACATAATAAAGAGCTGGAAATCTACTGCCGTACTGACCAGCAATGCATTTGTTACCTGTGTACGATGGACAATCACAAAACCCACGATACTGTTGCAGCTGTAGCTGAGAGGACAGAAAAACAGGTATGACTGAAAATCAGTCTCTCCGTATGAAACATATAAGACTGTAATCATCACTTTTTGTTCAGCTTCACTTTGCAACAACGCACAACAGCAACACATTGTAAACAGGATTTTGAGAATATTTGTAATATGTAATAATTGAAGAAGCATATTTTTCATCTTTATTTCAACTCGGCATATGTGATTCTGATTCCTATGATTTTTATTGCAGGAGACACAGAAAAAGTTCCAGCGGAGAATCCAACAAAGAGAAAAAGATGTTCAGGAGTTGAAAGAGAATCTGAAGTCTCATAAAGTGAGTTTGAGAAGTTTCAGACTCATTTCAGCACCATTGTAGCGGTGTGTACGACAGCAGTAGGTTCTGAGTGTGATGTGTGTCCCAACAGGTCTCTGCACAGACGGCACTGGAGGATTGTGAGAGGATGTTTACAGAACTAATCTTATCCATTGACAGATGCCGCTCTGAGGTGATACAGCTGATCAGAGATCAGGAGAAGGCTGCAGTGAGTCGTGCTGAAGGAGTCTTGGAGCATCTGGAGCTGGAGATTGATGATCTAAAGGGGAGAGATGCTGAGCTGGAGCTGCTTTTACAGGCGGATGATCATATTCATTTTCTTCAGGTGAAAAATGTAATCTTACAGACATAGAACAGCAGCAGAAGGGTTTGTGTTCTGTGCTCTATCTCAACCTCTGACGCTCTGAGTTCTCTCAAAGATCCTGTGATATTTTTGAATTCTCATGTCATCTCATATGCTAAAAATAACATAAATGTAGATCTTATGATTTGTGCACAATATACTGTACAATAGTTCTGCGTGAGGAAAAACTACGATGATTATCTTTCAACCACAGCACTGAAACCTCAAGAACACACTCAATTTAAGACTAATCATGACACACATATTTTTTCATAAAGTGTTTGGGAGACAGTTAAGGGGATTATGGTTAACCAATCGCTATTACAAGTATTGGTGGTATTCCAATGCCAGTAAACCTGTTCACATATGAGGATGAAAAAGTGAAAATATTCTGTTATCATTTGTCATCATTCAGCTTTCCTGTAGCTCAGTGGAAAGAGCATTGCGTTAACAACGCAAAGATGTGGGTTCCCAGGGAATTGCACATACAAGCATAATTCTATAGGTTAATGTAATGTAAGTCGCTTTGGATAAAAGCATCTGCCAAATGTGTAAATGTTAATCATTTACTCACCCTCAGATTATTTCAATCCTGTTTACATTATTTGTTCTACTATACACAAAGGCAGATATTTGGAAGAATGTCAGTAACCAAAGAAATCTCATCGCCCATTTACTGGCGTAGTAGGACAAAAAATACTGTGGGGGTCAATGGGGGATGAGATCTGTTTGGTTACTGAGTATATGATGACAGAATGTAATTTTTTGTGTGAACTATCCCAAATGAACACCCAATAAAATGACCTTTTCTTGTCATTTATTTACCCTCATATCATTCTGCAGAACACACAAAAAAACTTGTTTTGAAAAATGTTGGTAATAACCCATTAACTTCCAGAACATAATCCCACATTATACTTTTTCAGAATATCTTCTTTTGTGTTTCACAGAAGAAAGTCATGATGGGTTTGAAATGGTGATAGAATCTTTATTTTGGGGTTAACTAATCCCTTTTATCACCACAGCTTTGTACGTAAATCACTATGTTGAAAAACTATGTTGAATTGTTGGAAAACCATTTTCTTTTTTTGGTGCAACATGTTTTGATGGCAATTTCCAGACTAGCTGGCTCTAAAACTCATAAAACATCATTAGATTTTTACAAATCCAAATAATATACTATTAAAGTGCTTGTTCAGATCATAACTAAAATATTAGTGCAGGGTGATGTGACGTGACGTTTCTATCCATGTGTCATTTCTGTTTGTTTATTCCTGTAGAGTTTCCAGTGTTTCTCTCATGAACCTTCAGACTCACCAAACATTACTGTCCGTTCTTTTCACTTGTTTGATGATGTGAGAATGACTGTCGGTCACCTCAAAGATAAACTGCAGGATATCTGTACAGAGGCGATTGAAGAGATATGCAAAAGAGGTAAAATGGCAGACTTTTATAAACATTGGTGGAAATGGCAAATTTCTTTTTCATTGCGTGTCTTTAGTAAATACTAACAGTATTTTTTTTACGCTGAAGGAGGCGTTTGCGCTGCCACAAGCTAGTAAATCTGGCCCTTAATGTCTCGTCACTTCTTATTCTTTAAGGATTAAGGGGATATTCCATTGCATATTGATCATTTGTGACCCTGGACAACAAAACCAGTTTTATTGAAACTATTTGAAAGTAATTATTTCGAAATTGAGATTTTTACATAATCTGAAAGCTGAATAAACAAGATTTATATTGATGTATGAGTTGTTAGAATAGGACAATATCTGTCTGAGATACAACCGTTTAAAACGCCTTTGAAGTGTTTAATCAGGGGCTTCATGGAACATGATCTTTACTTAATATCCTCATGATTTTAGACATAAAAGAAAAATTCATCACTTTGACCCATACAATGTATTTTTGTCTTTTACTAAAAATGTTCCCGTGCTACTTAAGACTGCTTTTGTGATCCAAGGTCACATTTTAAGTTAATTTCACATGAAAAAGTAAGCGTATGGATTTCGCAGATTAACAAGTTAAATGAACTAAAGGCTCATTCACACAGACTAGAACAGAGAGTTTGTTCGATCAGTGTGCGTTAGCCTGAAGATTTTTTATTTGTGGGCCCAACGCTTCTTTTTGTGACGTTTTGTCATACCTGACTTTTAATCAAGTCAAAATGTACTTTCAAATATGTTTTTATTTCTGTAGATTCTATTTTTACTCGGACAAATGTGTTTGAAAGTAGAGGGGGAATACTCAATAAAGCAAAGGAGAGTATTGAGGAAAAAGTGTCCTTGCCAAAGGTACATTTCCTATATCTTCCAGAATTGTTTCTTGTATTTCAAGCAGTAGTAGAGCTAAATCAACGCTTGTGCTGTTTAATTTGTGTGATGACTCAATTTAGCTCCTCCACCTGGAGGTGAAGTCTGGGGAAGAGGACGAGGAGGTCCTGTTTAAAGGGAGGACCAAACTCTACTGGTTTGACCATGATCTCAGCCAGTGGAAGGAGCGTGGAGTGGGAGACATCAAAATCCTCTTCCACCGAGAAAAGAAGTCCTACCGTGTACTCATGAGAAGATATCTGGTTCTCACAGTGTGTGCCAATCACATCATTACCAAAACCATTGAGCTGAAACCCATGAACACCTGCGCCAGTGCACTGGTGTGGACGGCTACTGACTATGCAGGTATAAACAACACTTTTTTCCGCAAGAAAATTATTATTAACATTTTTTTGAAAAGGGACCATGTACAATAAAACATAAATGTATCCATTTTATGCATTTTACCGAATTTAGCCAATGGCTAGTTTTCATCTGCGGTCCCTTGGAAGGTTATCATAATCATAGGTAAACTTAAAAACATAAAACAACGAATACAAACAATACATTAATACTTATTCACATCCTATCACAGCCAAAAAGAACAGTAAAAAAGTCCAGTTAAAGAAGAGCCATGTCAGATTTGAGTTCATTTTAAATAAAACATTTTCTAATTTGTCTGAAATGTATCAAGTTATATTTTATGCATGTAAATATATTCCTCACAAACAGATGGAGATGCTAAAGTAGAACAATTTGCAGCGAAGTTTAGAACTCAAGATCAGTCCAAATCCTTCGCACAAACTTTCACAGACTGCCAGAGTCGAATGTCGCAGGCAGACTTCTCACAGATGTCCATAGCTGAGGGACATTCAAGAGAGACCAACCCTGTGGTGTACTTTAGCATCGCTGTAGATGATGAGCCATTCGGACGGATCACAATGGAGCTTTTCTCTCATATTGTTCCAAAAACATCCGAAAACTTCAGAGCTCTGTGCACTGGAGAAAAGGGCTTTGGATTCCACAACTCGGTTTTCCACAGGACTGTTCCTGACTTTATGTGTCAGGTAAAAATACACCGTAACTTAGAATGTTTACGCATATTAATACTTTTACAATAAAATGTGCCTTGATCTTCTGCTTTCTTAGGGGGGTGATATCACCAACCGTGATGGAACGGGGGGGAAATCCATCTATGGTGTGGAATTTGAAGATGAGAACTTTGTCGTGAAGCACACAGGACCAGGGCTGCTGTCCATGGCCAATCGTGGAAGAGATACAAACACCTCTCAGTTCTTCGTTACCCTCAGTAAAGCAGAGCGGTTAGATTTTAAACATGTTGCCTTTGGCTTTGTCAAAGATGGCATAGATGTTTTGAAAAAGATAGGAGACCTGGGAACTAAGACAGGAAAACCTACTAAAAAGATCATCATCATAGATTGTGGACAGTTGTGAAGTAGTTTTTGTCTAAATGCTACTTACCATCTTTGAGACATAAGAATCTATTTCTTCATATTTATTGTGCTTATAATATAAATGCTTGGATATGTAGGGGTTTGGATACAGGTTAGGGGTATCAGAATATAAAGATTTTTCCAATAATTATGAAAAACTATGATTATGGATACTCTGATTCCTTACCTCCCCCCCAAAAAACACTTGAAATAAACTAAGTTTAAATATATTTGACCAATACCATATTTTTTTAAACACATCTGTCTACAACAGCGGTTTGAAGTGTCGTTTTCAAACACCTGAGCTTCATATGAAAACCTGCTAAATGAACATCTCCTTAAATGCATAAAGACACAATAATAGCCTTTTTGGAATTTTATTTTTGCATTTAAACATTTGATTAGTGGTGATATTTAATTTTTGAGTGGGGAAGAAACGCAAAACGCTCTAGCATTTTAGACGCTGCGTCAGTTTGATCCTCTCCGGCACCCGTCAGGCGTGTCTCTGCGGCTTGCGCACCCGGAAGTGGAACAGTGGTAACAAAAGCAGCGGATTCAGCAGACAGTTACACACCCTCAGGTCTGTTAAAACGAACTTTATCGTTAATGAGAACACTTTACCCGCCTATTAATAATAAAGGTCGGCGGTTTATCATTCAGTGTGGCTCTTTAAAGATGATCTTTGAATAATTTTGTGTGTTGTCAGGGTGTGTGGTATGATTCCACCGTGAGAGGGCAGAAGTAAATCTGACATAAACACCCTCACTTGTGTTGTCTGTTTGGCTTGACTGTCGTATAAATGTTTTCCTGCCTGAACTGTTCATGTCAAATTTGGCTTTTTTTCTTAAAAATTAGTTTAAAAATTAGTTGCTCTCGTTGTTCTTTGTGTATATGTGAGTTTTGTCACTAATTCTCAATAAGAGAAACCAATAGCTAATGTTCCCACGAGACCATCTCTGTGCGTTCAAATGTTTTTGAATGTATGATTTTAGTTTATTTTTTTATATTTACTTATTATATTGGCTTAGTTGCGTGTGTTCATGTGTACATTTGTGTGAGTTTCCGAAAATGTTATTAAATAACAAATACTGCTGTGGTATCAGGTAAAATATTTCAAAGCAAGCAGCATTTATTAAATAACATTAGTAGCATAAGTTTCAAGCAAATTATAGTGTTTGTTAGGTCAGGTTAAGAATAAAGACTAAATGAAGACCCTTCCTAAACTTTCTGTGATGAACTGCACCTGTGGTTATTCTGCATAAGTGTATTAGCCTAACATTTCCAGTTGGTTCAGACAGAGTAAATAAAGGTTTAACAGTGAAGAAACCATCTCGTATTTGTTAGCAGGTTTCTCTTGAGAAAGGATGTTAGTAGAAAGTGTGCATCTATGCAAAAAAAGCTGACTTCCTTTCTTCGTTTACTTTGAGTCTACAAAGATCATTGAAATAGTTTCTTATGTTGCTCTTGTAAGTTTTGGAAGCACAAATAGTTTTTCTTCTGACTTACTGTTATCTGTAAAGACAAAGGTCTCTTGTGAATACAGTGGTTATATTATGCTGTAAACTCATGACATCACATGCTTGAGTCAGTGTGATCTATCAGGACTGAAGCAGATGGAAGCAAACGATGCAGTGAATGAAAATGTGGTTCTTTACTCTGTGTAAATGTTGACCAGGTTATGGTGTTCTTTGTTTTCGAGAACACTGTACACTGACTGTAAGCTGTTCATTTAAGAGGTTTAGAGAGCTGTCTTACTGCTTTGCTCTTTGGAGAGAGTCAGGTGCGGGCGACACACAAAGAACAGATTTGAGTGGTCTGCAGAGAGACCAATGTGACTCTTGAAGTGATCCAGTTAATCTGTCTGAAGTGGACGAGACGGTGGGCAGACGGACAGGGGTCTAGAGAGCAGGTGGAGGGGGTCTCTGTTTGTTTCTCTCTGGATATGTTTAACTGTTTGCTGAGGATGTAACTAAGGAAATAAGCCACTTAAGGCCCTCTCTTACATTGATTTTACTACAATGGACATGACGTGAAGCTTAGTGCCTTAAACTTCTTAACACACTGCTCTGACTGTCAATAGAAATAGCAATTTTATATAAGACGCCAGTGTTCAAAAATTGAATTAGTTATAAAAAGAGTTGTTTGTTTGTATGATTAACTAGCTGGTAGGTGTCTATGGATGCTGAGCTTATTCTATAATGATTTTCAATGCATTGACTCCCAAGACTTATTGGGATGCTTAGGCCACACTTGTAATGCTTAAATAATACATATCATGTAAAAAAAAGCATTTGGAAAGATTTGGCTATAAATGTTAAGCAACTGGAGTTCTTTACATTAACAATTAGCACATATTAAATTGATCTTTCTTTATCGTTTAAAAGGTTTTGCTCCAATGCCACTCTGGTGGTGTTATCCATAAATCTTATTGATAGCCGTCCCTCTTTTTAAAATGCATTGTTATGTTTATGTATCATCGCTGTCCTTCTAAAACCTTGTATGTCCAAATTGGCTATTTTTCAGAAAATGGAAAAAATACTCTACTGTGTTGTCAATGTTGACAAGCACTTTTTCATACTTCTCTTTTAGTTATTTGCAAAAACCCAGTGACAAACATAAAGGGTGACTAATACATTTATGGCATAAAAAAAGACAAAAAACGAAGGACAGAAGCAATATACTCTTTTCATATATCATATATATTATACACCATGTCATATATGCCCAACTTTTTGTCATAGCACAATGTAACCGATATGTGGTCATAGGCAGGTCTAAATTGGCTGTTTAATATAGACTATAAATGTATCTCAGATTTTTTCAGTCTTTGTCGTGTACATTTAACTATTTAGTGTGGTCACTTAAGCAAACCTATTGGATGATAATAATGATGAATGATACAGTGTCAGAGTTCATAAACGTCTAATGAACAATCATCTGCAGAGCGCTGTTACTAAAGGGAATGTACCAAACATACTAAAACAGCCTCCTGACTCCTGTGTTTTGTTTGTTTTTAGCATCATGTCGGATAAAAGCGAGCTGAAAGCTGAGCTTGAGCGAAAGAAACAGCGTCTGGCTCAAATCAGAGAGGACAAAAAGAGAAAAGAGGAGGAACGGAAGAAGAAAGAGGTAAATGCTTTAAATAAACGGTCAAAACAATCATCAATTGTTTTATCATTGTATATTTTCCATTCCGAGGGAATATACTGTTTTAGTGTCATTTACTTTTTAATGCACTCAGAGCCTGGTAATAACAAAGTTGTGCAAATTAAAATTGAAATTAGAAATAACTTTAGTAATATGGTGGGATTTACGCATTGAATCTACTAGATTCAGATTAGCAACAGATTTTGTTGGCTTTATGCGAATAATATAAGAACAGTGATTTTAGTTTCAGGGATTTGACTAATATGCTTAAAAATGAAATATCAGGAGATTAAACCAAATAATCTATTGTCAGTTTTCATTCATATGAGGTTTACAACTGGCAAGTGTAGAATATGAGCCAGAATTTACAAACTACAGCCGAAGTGAAATGTAGAAAAGAGAAAGATTAGGACTGTTAAACGATTAATCATTATCAATCGCATCCAGAATAAATGTTTGTGTGTTGACATAATACGTGTCTGTGTGCTGTGCATATTTATTTAAAAACAAATAGATTTATATATTTAGGAAACATTTGTATTTATATAATTATATATCATTATTTTTTATATATTTTTTCTTAAATATATGCATATATATGATTCATATGCACAGGATAATTTTTTTATGTAAAACTTTTATTCTGGGTGCTATTAATCACGTTTTGCATCAGACACATACTTTCCAGTATATGATGCTCATCAGATCTTAGTGAAGTTAATATAGTTTGATTGCTGGTTTTAAAGGATTTTTGTCTTCCCTTGCAGTTGTGTTGTTTTAACTGTGTTTTGTGTGTGTCAGGCTGACCTGAAGAAGGAGGCTGTTCCCGTGCAGGATGATTCGGACCTGGAAAAGAAGCGCAGAGAAGCTGATGCTCTGTTACAGAGTATGGGCATCACATCGGATGTGCCTGCCGGTAGGTCACAAACACTCCTGCAGAACATCTGATGCATCTGTTGCAGATCAAAATAGAATATTCCTCAAAATTGCAAGCTCCATTCTTATTGGCTATCTTTACTGTTTTTCAGGAATATATTATAACATCATAATCATTTTCTTATCTAGCCTACGTGCATTTTCCACTTATTTTTTTCATGTCGCTCTACAATATTTTGCGTGCTATTATTATTATTATTACATTTAGCAGGATATAAATGACACATTAAACAATGAGTTTCTGCTTGTGTGTGGTTCTTTGCTGATTATGATGCATTGTCCTAGAAGGCAAAATTCTGTGTATTTCAACTGTCCCTACAATGACTCCAAAGTGGTACTTACAAATTTAGAAACCCAGTGTTGTGTACTTCACTGATCAAACACAAGGGGGCACACATGCTCCACAGTAGATTTGATGTGAACTGTGCTCTACTGAAAATGTAGTCAAGCACACAAACACTTATTTTAATATCATTAATTGTAAAATGATTAAATAGGCTAACATTTTATCCAGCTAGATAACTTTTCATCTAAAAAATTATGATTACAAAATAATAATAAATCCACATTGATGGCATTTTACATATGGTTAGCAGGCCACATAAAATTTCATAAAATAGAACATACAATATCATTACATCATCTTTAAAACACTATTAAGTTATAAATCTGTCTGAACTTGATGACAACAGACTTTATACATCCATTAAATTCACCTAGACTCTTACAAGCCACTAACAAGTTGGTTTGTAGAAAACCTGTCATCATTTGTTGGCAAATGCCTTTTTGATATGTTGTTTGACAAGTTTATTTCTCTGTCTTTAGTTACGGCACCCATGTCTCCCACGGCCAAATCTGTAGGCACTCCAAGTGAAGCAGGGAGCCAAGACTCAGGAGAGGGGGCCACCGGACCACGGTATACCCTCTCTCTCTCTCTCTCTCTCTCTCTTCATGTTTGTGTGTGTCTGCATGGAGGAAAAGACTCTCATACACAATTAGTTGCTTTTCATGTGTAAATAAGAGAAATCACTGCTGGAAAATCTCTGAGAACAGAAATGGCACAAATAAGATGTTAGTTCCAAAATGTAATGCACTTCCTACCTATAACCCATTAAATCAAAGAGCAGTCTTCTCATCTAGAGATGTCGTCTTAAAGCCTTCATTTGGGTGTATTGAAAGAATGCATTGCATTTACAGAAACAGCTCCTCAGTATGCGCTTTGACAAGACAGCAGAAGTAGAAAGAACCGTTAAAGTAGATATGATTGAGACTTAAAAACTAGTTTAAAATGTATAATACAGAATATTTGGGTTTTAGATTAGTTATAAGGTTTCAGTGTGGATTAGGGTTAGTTAGAGTTTCTGTTTCGCTAGTGTTTTTCCAATCAGTAACACCATAGAAGACAGCTGCCTTTTAAAAAAGCTGTCAGTGCAGTTCAGATATGTTTAACCACGCAGTTTCTTATGTTAAGTGAGTTTTTGTCCATACCATTCATAACAAAGAGGCAAAATCTTTTATTGATCACTTGTTTTTTATGTTAGGATCTGGTAGCCTCAACCCTTATGAAATCTTATTCGTCTAAAATTCCACTCCTTATGACTGTAAATTAAATATCAGATTCTGCCACTATATGCATCAGGTCACATCACTACTTAATAAACCTTTTTATGTATAGACAGACATGCATTGAGGATTTGAAGTCTACATAAAACCTGTTTGAGAGCTGTGGGGGTGCTTTGATGAGTGTTTAACCCCTCATTACAGCAGGAACACACACACACAAACACACACATTTACAGATGACCCTCGGGGCTCCGTGTCCACTCATATCCCACATCACTTCACCACTTCCTACACACATGGAGCTCATGTGACCCGCTTCACAAACACAGTCATCCTTCTGCTTAACACAGTCATGATCAGACACACACACACACACAAAATCATTGCGTTTTTGTTGGTGATTTATTGTTATCCAAGTAGTTTGTTTGCCTTTTGTTTGCATCAGAAGTCTTAATATACGTATTTATAAACCTAGTATACTGTATTTTAAATACGGGACAAAAATACAAAAAACAGCAAATGGCTTTTGGCTGTACAGTTTCTTTTGGTACATATAACCCCCCCCATCCCAACCTTTACAAAAGGTTGTAAAAGGTGGTTCCGTCGTGACCATTCACTTAATGCTATCAGCAAAACATTGTTGATATAGGAATAGAATATAAATACAGTATTTATGAATATTGAATATTGCAATATTGTTTGAATCAGACTGCTGTCTGAATGCTTTCCGTCTTGAGACCCGTTAGACATGTGGATCTGGCTATTAAGAACAATTATCTGGGTTGCTATGGAAGAACATCTATAAATTGTTTATTAAATAAAAAATATACCTGGAGATTAAAGAATTGTTAACTAGTTTTAAGTAGAACTTAAGAAGTACCTAGTTTTCTGCAGTCAATGTTTTCAAATTTACATTTAGTCATTTAGCAGACGCTTTTATCCAAAGCGACTTACAAAGAGTTTAGGGAACAATAAGCAATATGTCATACAATACAAAGCAATAATACAATAATACAAATAAAAGCAGTTGTCCACTTTTTGCCGTTTGTTTCAGTCTGATGGAATTTTATATTAATATTTAGATAATGTATATCGGCCAATGTATCGGTTATCGGAATGTTAAAGAATTATCGGTAATCGTTATCGTCCAAAATGTACATATCGGTGCATCCTTAAAAAAGTCTTTACTATTTGTATCCATGGTGTCTTAAAAAAGTACAATTGAACACACTTAGATAAATATTTTGAAGTATATTTTAGTACACCTTTTCACCTGGGCTGAGTTTACATAGTTATAAAATAAATGTATTTAAGGGGTCTCGCTCGGAATTGATAATAACATGTTTATTATACCATAGTTCTATATTTCTTCATGTTTTTCTCTTTTGTTTCTTGTTGTTCTTCATGTTTTTCCACATTTTAACACAACATGCAGTCGGCAAAAATATTTGCAATCGTTGACAATGCACATACACTTCATACACTTTTGATGAGTCATAGGTTCATACTGTATAGGCCAAACTGTTCCATTTAATCAGTTTCTTGACTGTAAATAAACGCATAACTGACCTGGAAAGGGAGACCTAAAAACAGAAATTTTCTTGTATTTGCTTCAAATGATCTTAACTTATGTTTATTGGATGGCACGATGATCACGGTTAGCTCCAATAATAGTGATTATGAGCTTATGTTATACATTTCTCTGGATCTGAACTAGAACCGAACATCAAGTTAAATGGATGTTTATAAACATGAGCACAGATGATTTCCTTTAGAAACACAGCAAGCACCACATGGAAACCTGTTTCTGTTTTGTGTGTATAGAAGCTTTTCTGTTTGTGTCTCTGGCCCGTTTACACATGTTTGCAATGCCCACACCAAAGCGAATAAAGCGATTCGCACAAGTAAATTACATAAAAAGTCAATGCAAAGTGTGTGCCGGGCACCGTTTGCATCTGCGCATGTAAGTTACTCAAGCAAAGCACTTAATTTGGTTCTCCAGAGCAAGAAAATAATGTTAAATTCGACCGAGAAATTTGCACGAAGAGCTCATTGATGCCTACTGTTTGAGATGACGGGTCGTGTGTTATTAAGTGAACATTTAGCTGCTCAGTATTATGATTATATATATAAGTCCCAGTGAAATAAAAAATGACAATGCTTATGTCTTCATGAAATATTGAAGCGTTTATTGTAAATAGTTTATCAATGTGTGTCATTCTCTTTTTTTAATTTACGTGCCCTTATTATCCTCAGTTAAAATCTATATATGCACTTCCACCCTCTAGTGACTATCCATCTTAGGCCATAAACACATGTCACGTCTTTTTTGACAAGAAAAAGTTGTCAAAGGCACTTTTTTATTAAATAAAACACGAACGCCATGACTTCATCGTCAGCGTCTGTGCATGAAGACAGCCCAGAGAATCAGATAGCCAGCGTGATGGAAGTCTATTTGAATTATAAGAAGTGAGCGTCTTTGCAATAACCAAAAACATATTTAAAACCTACAGTACTTATTTCTCGCTAGAAATGGAATCAGAAGTTGATGAAAGTGACAATTATTAATTACAATTTATATTTATACAAAACTATTCTCCACCGTACGTTTTAGCTGCTATTTTATTTTTTGAATCTTGAGCCTTCTCGACCAATCACGTTCCTCGCATGTTGTTATAGAAACGACTCTGTCATTGGTTAGCTGTGATAAAGGAGCTTGACATAGCGTGTTTATTTTGTAAAATTGAACAGGTTTCTACCACAGAAGATGCTCTGAGCTGCAGAAAAAGATGCCGGCGCTGGCGTTCAAAAAAGCACTCAGGACTAAAAGCAAACAGGATTATAATGTAAAACAGATGCTAGCTGCTTCGAAAAAGAAGTCAAGTCTGAACACGACCTTAAATGACCTAATTTAGACAGCATGGGCATAACATCCATTAACTCCTCCCCTTCAAATGTCAGTCTGCTGCCAGTTCCCTTTCAAAATGCACTGGGTGTTTTTATACATCCAATCAAATCGCAACGAAAAATGCTAGCCATGATCACGTTCAACATTCGATTCACTCGGAAATGCGTCAAAATACGGAAGTAAAAGGATTGCAACTTCCATTTCACACGGATTCTAGCCGTCTGTAGTCCATAAACTGTATATTACTTCAACATGCATTGATGGGAGCTGAACTGCTCAAGATTGTTTTTTATAACATCACTCTCTTTCTGTCTCTCTTTCTGTCTCTCTTTCTGTCTCTCTGTCTTTCTCTCTCTCTCTCTCTCTCTCTCTCTCTCTCTCTCTCTCTCTCTCTGTTTGGCTGTCTGTCTCTCTAACCTTGTCTGGCGGCTGTGATACTAACAGGACTCTACACTGGGACTCTGACCCCTCTACCGTTCTGCTTCACTCTGAGATGGGGTACTACAGTACATTCTCACTTCACTTCGGCTCAGTTTGCTTTTCCACAGCAGTTTAGTACCGCTTTAAAGTGGGTGGGGATTATAAACGTATCATCATAGTTGCGCCACCTCTACTGCCGTAGCATCATTCTGAACGCAACATAAACACATGTATAAAACCGGAGATCGATGGCAGCAAAAGAAAATACTGCTAAAATACCAGACAGTTTGGGAAATCTTACAGCAAATAGAAGACAAAGATCATTTTGTTTTCTCGACGGCTCACCAGGATAAGCTAATGTAGCATTTAGCATTACGTTAAGGGTCTCAATCTTTATATTAGTCACAAAGCATTAAACGAAATGCCAATATTGTATATTATCATGCATATTCATGTGTTGCAAATCCAATGTCGCTGCTCATGATTCTCTCTGCAAAATCGGTGATCTGTGTGTAAGCACGTCACATTTTGGTATTGGTACGGTACGCTTGGAACCTCAACCGAGGTTTTACTAAAAAAACTGGAAAACCCCCCAAAAGTGAGCTGTACCCTGCCGTACCGTGCAGTACTATGAAGTGGAAAAGCACCAATACTGCACTTCAACAGCATCACACTCGCTCCTCATTAACACCAAATTCAGACTTTGATCGAGAAAACAAATCCGTAATGTGATCACATTGTACGAGAATTTTACACCTGGTACCAACATGTGTCCGTTGAGACTGATGTTTTGTGCATGTATTCACTTTACACATGTGTTTACTGGTCATGCTTTCTCCTCTGTGTGATCATCCAGACGTGGTCCACTGAAGTTGGGTATGACAAAGTTGACTCATGTGGATTTCCCCCCTAAAGAACTGGTGTCCTACACCAAAGAGACGCAGACGCCCACGATGACCGCACAAAAAGAAGGTGAGTTCAGCTGTGATCACACACGCACAAACACAGACTCCAATGAACGTACAAATGGTGTATAATTATTTTTCCTACGTATGTATATGAAGAGATGCATTTTCACAGACTGTTTCATGCTGCACACAGGCAACATCAGTCCAGTTTTGAAACATCTTTGAAAGTAACTAAAAGTAATGAATGAAAGTGCAAACTATACATGCAAGATATTAGGGGTTGAACGACCTTAGATTTTATGTGATAACAGTCCCGTCAACGCTGACTAGTCGATGACATCATTAAAAAACGAAATAAGAGCTAGGGAATGTTTTGCAACTACATTTGAAGGGTGTTGGCAGTAAGACACTCGTGTGTAAGGGCTGTGGGAGAATGGCGGGACTCCCGCAAAATAGCCTCTAAATATATAGTATCCAAATACCAATAAAGTGTTGTTTTTCTTTTGCCCAAGAGCAACAACAACTTAACTAAAATAAAACTATTTTAAAGCCCTATTTTAATTTCACCGTTGCTCAGCTCCCGTGGCATCATGGGAGAGAAATGTATCCATCCAATCCATTCTCATGGATCTCGGCTAATGTAATAGACCATCCGGGTATTTCTTGCCTACTGTTTTTTGCATACTGAGGTTTTGGACATACTATTAATGACTCATTTTCGCCAACTATATAGTATGGAAGTAGGCGATTTCGGACGCAGAAGAAGGGTTCATCTTGCTTCCTCTTTGTCAATATGTGCTCGGCAAGACCATTTGGTGTTTGCGCTCAACCATCTTGTGATTTACTTCAGCAACTCAAGGCACGTGAACAAAAGTGCAAATCTCATTGGTTGGGCAGTTTTTAACCTGGCGTGTCAAACCAAAAAAACGAGCCTCAGGCATTTTTTTTAAATGACACTTTGCATCGAGCTTTTAATGTCACGTCTCTGCATTAATGGCGACTTGGCAACTAGTTTGTGCAACCCCTACTAGATACAGCATACTTTAGTCCATCATTGCAAAAATACTACAACAGACCCTACAACGAACACTTATTTTCTTATGTGGCCATAAAACTGTATAGATTTATTTTATCCATCATTGGTCTGTGTCATTGGTGAAATTTTTAAGAGTTTTTCGGAAAATTGCTTTATTTTTATATTCACATACATTCACACAAAAACATTTTTAGAAAAATGAAAACCCAAGAGTTAAACCAAAGATTAATAAAGAATATGGCAGTTGTACTGTATAATACAATTTAAACAATACATTCAATAATAAGAATAATACGTTATTGAATATCATTCACATTTAATACAATTATGTGGTGCTTTCCACAAAACAAAGGAAGATATTCAAAATAGTGTTTTCATCTTTTCAGTAAGCACGTCAAAGTGGCAGTGAATGAATCATTGCAGAAACTAGTGGCTTGTGTCGTCTCACATCATCTCAGAGGGGTTTCTAAACGGTAGAAGGTGACTTTAAGGGTGCAGGTCAGGCAAGAAACAAACAGCTCTCAATAGCACACGGTAATGAGAGGCCAGAATGAATGACACATGTCAATCATAACAGGAGACTGAGTGGCACTGTGCCCAGAGTTAAAGCGCAAGCCTCTGATCTGAGGCCTGTGTGTGAGAGAGAGAGAGAGAGCAGAAGTGTGTGACCCTCTTTGGAAATGATCTGACTGTAGTCAACATGGAGATGAAAGCTGATGGAAAATTGCAGAGACTCAAGAAACATAAGACATCAAGGCGAGCTTTAAGTCCGGCGCACACACACATCCGTTTACAGAGAGTGCAGATGAAATGAGCAGTAGAGGTTTGTAGAGATGTGACACAGTGTTTGTGTGTGCACGTGTGTGTGTGTGCACATGTGTGTGTGTCCAAATGCAGTTCAGGATTTCTCTAATTGTATTTCAGTCCTTGTATGTGGCGTGTGTTCATGTGTGTATTAAAGCTATGTGACCTCTCCAGCCTTACACCAACAAACCCAGAAATACACAACATCACTGCTCTGTGTGTGTGTTGATGGTATTGCCGGAGATAATGAGTGGTCATTTTAATAAAGCTTTTTGCTGATGCACAATATGTTGGTGACTATTTCATTTATAAGCATTGATTTGGCTGGTATTTTAAGCACATTATATCATTCAATGTAACCTATGAAACAAATACATACACATCTTGGATTAAATTATCATGAACATTTATTTTGAAAGTGAACTTCTCCTTTAAGAAGACAAATTGCAAACTCCTAAAGTGATTTGCTCTTTCAGTCCATCTTCAAGTTTAAGGCAGGACTCAAGCCTTGTTTACAAAGTAAAGCATCATATAAAAGTAAGGATGGACACCTTAACGTCTCATATCTAACCAGCGCTCTTGTTTTCTGCAGACGTGCGTGTGGAACGGCTCTCAGTTGTGGCACTGGGGCTTGTGCGAGTATGAAATGGAATTAAAGGTGATTGTTTTAATCGCCCTTGAGCTCAGAGGAGGGTTAATGTGCCGTGTTAATCACAAGCCTCTCGTGTGGAGAGCGTCGCTCTTATCGTGAGGAACCCTCTCAACAGATAGCAGCATCTCCAAATGAAACTATTGTCCATCATCTCTTCCTCACATTTATGTCACCGTTCATCAGCGATCGGTGAATGAGGCGTGAATACACCATTAATTAAAGGGATAATAAAAACAAGCCGCACTCGTTTTCTGGAGTTTTACAAACTTCTGTCCTGAATAGTTTGTCGCAGATCTTCACAGAAAGTGACGAGAGGAGATTTGGAAATGGGATTGTAGACAGCGCTGGGGTGGTGACCAATGTTCAGTTTTGCGGACATGTTCCGCGTGTTCTCTGGGAGGATGTGTCTCTGAAGAGCTCGGCACGTGTCTTTGATGCTTTTCGTCGACGGCCCGTCGTTCACTCAGCCGTTCAGGAGTCTGCTCGTTCACAATCACAGACGTGGAAGTCAGTGTTCGGAGGCCTCCGTCTTTTTTCCTGCGGGCGTCCGCCGCACTCTGTGCACCTGCAGAGGACATCAAAGAGCATTAGCGTTGTTCTCGTACAACCCCTGACCCCACGGGGCGCTTGCATTAATACATTGTCCTTTGACAAAGCCCGCCGATTACCGGCCTCTCTCTCTCTTTCTGTGCGTACACCCTCCCCCTGCAAAAAGCTTTTATTTCTTGAGGGATACAAAAGCTATAATTGCTGGTGCTTTGAGACGAGGTGTCGATGGGAAGGGAATCTGCCATCAGGGTGAATTCTGTTAAATGTTTCTCTCGCTCTCTTTCTCTCTCCTCTGTGGGGTCACCAGGATCACTTGCTTTTCTCCAAATGGGCATTTTGGCTGGCAGGTGCATTACACCCCTTATTTTCAGATTGTCTTTCTGCTGCTAATGCCTGGCAGGTTGATTGCTCGGGTCTGGCTGGCGGAGAAAGGGCCGCGGCGCGTCCGGGCCCGGGACTGAAAGACACTGATTACTGTTTTCCTCCGAGCCTGATTGAGGCCCTTGAAAGGAAAGATTTTAACCTTCTCTCCTCTCTGAGTACGGGCCCGGTGCGGCGGTGTCATCAGGACGACTGTATAAACTCATCAGAACGAACCCCTCTTCCCTCTTCTAACCGGCCCCTTCCTGAGAGACGCGGACACGTTTCCGATGGAAAATCCGACGGATGACATTATCATTTTGATTAAAGGCCGATTTCTCTGAAATCAGTTTTTGTGGTCATAGAAAAAGAAACAGCTCATTAACAAGACCTTAATGCGTGAACATTTACAATGAAAATCATTTATGTCATGTCGTGCCAAATGTGGGGACGTTGAAGCGGCTCTGTTATCTCACTACATACAGTTTAAACATAGTTACGTCTATACACAAAGTCCCCATAAGACATGAACACCACACGTGTGTATGTGTGTGTGTGTGTGGCTTACAGCTGGTCAGGACGACAGCTTCATTTAGCCGCTCATGTTTGGGGGGTGAATAGCAGTCCCCGGACCCCCTACCGACTCCCTAATTGCACAGACTTGTGTATCCAGAGAGAGTCTTGACTAAGAGCAGTCAAGCAGAAACGCCTGTGCCATCCCCGTGCCACCACACACACAATCACAACCGAACCATCTGCCTGACACGCACACAACCGTCAGCTGTCTGCCACTGGCACCTGCTCGCCCCGCATGTGAGGGATGCTCAGTTGAATAGTCCCTGTCTCAATTACGGCAGGAGTCTGTTGGGTGGGCCGTAGGTTAAGACCCCTGTGATGTCCTCGCCCCTGTAGAACTGAAAGAGGGTGGACTCGGGGGTGTAGATACAATGTTCAAACACACGCGCACACGCTGCGGGTTCTTCTCATGGAGTCAAGCAGAATGAACCGGCTGTTGGTGGTTGTTTAGTTAATATTAAAGCTGCAGTCCGTCATTGTATAGGGGTTATAATTCAACGAAAATCCGAGTAAATAAATCGACTGTGTTTGAAACCGTCTCCTCGTTTTACACTGATTTACACTGTTAATCTTATTGGGGTTTATAATTTGAGCTGTGGGGTTTTATTTAGCTGGACGTCATTTGACTTCAGCCTACATAAAAATCAGTACATATAGTGACCTGCAGATTCATGTTTTAAACAGAGGTGGCAGTAGAGAGGTACGGATGCTGTTTAAATAAAAACTGGCAAATTGAGAAGCCCATGCACAGTCCTGGTTATTATTATTTATTTTACAATTTACATGCATTAGCAGTTGCTTTGTAATCTTTAATTCATTAATGTGGTATAATTAGCCAGTTTTCCATTACAGATTTGCGCAAAACTAAAAATTTTTAAAATATTGCTGACTGACAGCGTTTCCATTAAACGATAAGTAAGTCGATCTAGCCGTACTTCTTTTCATACTTCAGAGGTGCATAGTGCCATCCACTGTGATGAAAGAGTTATTCCCACTTTTCCTCACTGTTCATAATAAATTTCCATGCTGCTCTTATTCGCTTTTCCTGCATTTTAGGCCATTATGTAATATATGAATTAATGTCAATTCTTTACATCCTCTCTTTCTAAATGTTTTTCCCAAACGTACCGCAAATGTTAATGTGACTTTTTCGTTCGGCAAGTGACTTGTAAATGCACGTGTTTCCATTGCAGTTTTGCGAAATATGCCTTTATCATATTGCGAAATTGACATGTTTTCATTGGGCATATTTTCAATGCGCTATTTCAATTTGCACATTTTGAAGAGTAATGGAAACGCAGCTTATTGTGGTGTATTGAGTGTGCTTTGCTACAGCTTACGGGGATTTTACATTTTATTCTGCCTGAAACAATATTAACGTTTCACAAAACCATCATCTTTTCTCTTTATATTAAATGGGGCTGTTTTTGTTTGTGTATCTTACATATGTAAATGATCCTAGTTATAATTTGTCTAACATGAAGTTCACACTGAAATTCAGCCAAATTGTTGAAAACAGAATGGGTGTTGAGATGTAAATGCGGGGACTCATATGTTAATGTGCTCAAGGTTGTGATGTCACAGTCATGAAGGTTTCTGAAGGCAGTTGTTTTGTGTTCTTGCAGAGGAAGAGGAGGATGAAGAGGCTCCGGCCCCACCGCCAGTGGTCGAGGCAGAAAAAGAAAAACCCGTGGAGACACAGGAGGAAGAAGGTAGTGTGTACAGCACTCTTAGCACCTTTCCAGTTGTGAGTGTAATTTGTTTTTATAGGGATACTTCACCCAAAAATGAAATTTCTATCAGCGTTTACACCTACGAGTTGTTCCAAATTGTTGATGAACACAGAGAAAGATATTTGGAAGATTTCTTTTTTTCACAGCTGCATAAATCGTGATGTTTGATCTTTTGATGCAATTTTTTTTAGTTCTTCATGAGCTGACAGAAGAAGAGAAGTTACAGATTCTGCACTCGGAGGAGTTTGTGAACTTTTTCGATCACAGCACGCGTATCATTGAGCGCGCTCTGTCCGAACATGTGGATGTTTTCTTTGACTACAGCGGTCGGGACATGGAGGAGAAAGAGGGGTAACAGGATCACAGACATCCTCATCCAGATCTCTTAAACCAGTTTCTATTCCCTGCCTAACATGAGAAGTTTGACTCTGTGTGTGTTTTCAGAGAATTGCAGGCCGGCACGAAGCTGTCTCTAAACAGGCAGTTTATCGATGAGCGCTGGTCCAAACAGCGAGTGGTCACCTGTCTGGATTGGTCTCCACAGGTATGTGACCTCGTAAGGTTCACAAATCTGTCCAGCCAGCTTCTTAAAAAGAGTCACTTAGATTTATAACCAGCGCTGTGGACTCAGATGTCATGTACAAATTTATACACAAGTGAAACATTTTTACATTCAGCAATCATAGGATAATATATATTGTGAAAGGAAACCTCATCTTTTTCCAAATTTATTTACGTTGGCCCTAAAACACGACCAAATGTTCATCTGCTAAACATGTTTCCAGTGTTGCCGAATGTATCCATTTAAACCCACGAATATGGATGTAGAGATGAATGTCACATTTACTTTGAGTTCAGAGCAGCTTTTTGAGGATAATTTCTTCTGGCCGCTGTGAACAGAAGCCCCCGTATGATGTTCTGGAGTCGCCGTGTCTAGTTCCGTGTAACAGATCCAGAGTTTAATCCCCCTCCGTTTTACTGCACACGTGTGTTATTTGTGCAGGAGTTTAAATATGAGTGTCTCGTCTCTTGGCATTGTGAGTTTATAATGTAGCTCGCAAGCCTACAAATGACACAAGTAAATGTGCATGTGTCACGTGTTAAAGAAGTTAAAAAAAGAAGCCACTTATGTTGTAACAGAACCACACGATTTCCTTTCGAGGAAACGTGGAAAAAGAACAAACAATATAACCCTTTTTTTAAAGTTGTGTTTTTCTTAAATTTTTACAGTTTCTTTAAGAAGTTTGACACACATTTTTTTTACCATTTACTTGCAAAAAATCTAACAAATATTTTCATACATTTTGGTATTATTACTCGTACGCAGAAATGACACGGTACTGGCATAACAGTGAGCTCAAAACAACAGTTACTAAAAATGAGTCGTCCAAAACTTAAGAAGTGTACATTTGGTGGTTTTGGTCTTTTATGACTAATACTGTCCTAACAAACCAAGTTCCAGACTTAATCACCCATCATCGCTTCATCCCACCTTCCCTTTGCTTCAGACATTTCTAGAATTTTCTGACAGTGACAATTGGAAAATATTTTTGACCGTTTTGTTTATTTGCACTATATACCGATATATCGTGAATAATAAAATAAACTCAAAACTAACTTGCGCTAAATATACACTAAAACATTGATGCAACATGAAAAGAAATTTTACCACTTAGGGATGCATCGATATCTACATTTTGGCCAATAACGATAACCGATAATTGTTTAACAATAGTGGTCGATAACCGATATATTGGCCGATATACTGTTTCTTAATTTTAACATAAAAAAATTGTGAATGAAAAAAAAAATGTTCACCTGAAAATCACGTTCCAAGAGTTCTTTAAACAAACGAAAGATTCTTTAACTTTTGTAACTTTTCTGGTATAATGTAAATTTGACAAACAAATTAAAAATGTTCTTCCAGAGCAACCCAGAAAAATGTTTTTAATAGCCTCATGTCTAACAGGTCTCAAGACAGAAAACATTCAAACAGCAGTCTGACTCAAACAATATGCTTTTGTTCCTATAATTTAGACATTAATAAATAATTACAAAATACATCAACAACGTTTTGCTAACATTAGTAAGTGGATGATAATGACAGAAAGACAGTACTGGATTTTATCTGTGAGCAGCATGCAGCTGAAGTGGTTCAACTGGAGGAAATGATTTGTAATTTATCGGCTATTATATATCACCCTAAATTTTATTATTGGCCAAAACCGATAACATTAAAGATGTCCATTTATCGGCCGATACTGAAATAACCGATAATTTATCGTCGGGGGGAAAATAACTTAAAGTAATATTAAAGTAATAGTTCACTACAGATAGATATTCTGTCATCAGTGTTCAGGTTATTGTTCAAAATCTGTGACTCTTTCTCCTGTGGAACACAAAAAAGAAGATTTTTAGAGAAGAGTCCCTGTGGTTTTGTGTTCATACAATGGATTTCAATGAGACCAATGTTTGGTTGTCAGCATTTTCAAAAATACAAATACGTTTTAAAGGTGTCCAAATATTTCTTTAAGCCACAATGTAATTTTTCCTAAACATCACGTAAATAACTGTTGGTCACTGGACGTGTCAGTCAATTTTTAGTGGGCGGGTCTCGACACGATGTATCTGCAGTGAGTAGTGATGTGTGAGTTTACACATGTATATGTTTGTCTAGTATCCAGAGTTGCTGGTCGCCTCTTACAACAACAATGAGGACGCCCCACACGAGCCTGATGGAGTGGCTTTGGTCTGGAACATGAAATACAAGAAGACCACACCGGAGTTTGTCTTCCACTGTCAGGTACACAAACACTTTCAATCAAACTGCTCTTTCCTCCCCGTATTCGACATAAACAAGAGTGTCATAAACACAAACACACTGAGATCTCACAGGTGGCCTGCAGATACATTTCATTTCATCATCTCTGTCTCTCGGTCTTCCTGCACAGTTCCTGCGTTCTGTGACTTCACCCTGCTGGCATTCACACACACACACACTCACACACACACACATAAAGGAATAGTTCACAATAAACATTTGTCTTCATTTATTCATTCATCTTTGACTTTTTCTTCTGAACACAAAGTGTTTGTTATGAATCTTTATGGCGCACTCACCTATGCTGATGTCATTCAACACTGAATATAACTCAAAACTTGTTTATCAGGTTTTGTTTGTTACTTGGTTTTATCATCATGATGTCTCATGTGTTGAGTGATGTTGAATCATCAGTGTGTTTGGCCTGAGGTGATGTGCTGTGGACACGTCTGAGTGGAACCACATGTTACGCCTTCAGGAGCGGATACACACACACACACACACACACACACGCGCACACATACACACTTAAAATAAAAGCTCCATGTGTCTACACACAGAAGAAGTGTGAACTCATTTTATTTTCCATTGTGTTTCCTCCTGTGGGTGTGTGTGTGTGTGTGTGTGGCCTTGTTTTTTTTTGTCTGAATGCACACCAACACATGGGGACTCTTGTCACCGTGGGGACCAAAATTGAGGTCCGAATGGGGAAAAAAGCGTATATTTCCTATAGAACATTCCTGTTTGTCCAGATTTCGTTTTCTGCAAATAATTTAGTAAAATAAAAATAAAATAGGAAATTAAAAAAAAGACGATTTTGATTTTATATCCTAATTATTTCCGTGGCTTTGTTATAAATCTTCTAAGCCATACAGCAGCTTTGCGTAAGGAACCGGCTCAACTTTTATGGTGATTTTTATTTTACTCAACTTTTTTTCACAGACACGCTCACCGTGAGCCGTCTGTTTGAAAGGCTGCGAAACAAATCTTTTACAAAATCTCCTCAGAAAAATATGTGTGACAGTGGAAATATTTCACTTCAAGATCCTCTAACTAACAGAAGAACATTGGAAAGGTGGAGAATGTGATCTCGGAAATGATGTTATTATTTATATAATAAAGGAAGGAATATTCATATCCCAGTATGAGTCTTTAATTGAAACGTCTCTCTTCTCTAGTCAGCGGTCATGTCTGCAGCGTTTGCAAAGTTTCATCCTAACCTGGTGGTGGGCGGCACTTACTCAGGACAGATCGTCCTGTGGGACAACAGAAGCAACAGACGCACCCCGGTCCAGAGGACACCTCTGTCTGCCTCCGCACACACGGTACATGTGACATCACACAAAAGTTCAACAAGATTTGAGTTTTGTGAAATGTTATAGCATACTGTCCAAGTATTTCAGTTTTGTCTTTTGTTTTTCAGCACCCAGTGTACTGTGTTAATGTGGTCGGAACACAGAACGCTCATAATCTCATCAGCATCTCTACTGATGGAAAGATGTGCTCCTGGAGTCTGGACATGCTGTCCCAGCCACAGGTACCCATAATCCCCTGTGTTCCTTTCATCACATGTAACATCCCTGTAACATGCTCTTTATTTGATGGAGCTATTATAACACGTTATTCATAATTTGTACAATAGCATTGTTAGCTGTGAAGTTAATTGTTAGTAGTTTTAAACCCATTTAACACCGCACTGAGGACCAGCTTCCCAGAGTTCTGTTTTTCTACCATTAACGTCACTTTTGAGTTTCCGCAAGCATTTGCTAAATGACAGTGGAAGATGTTAATGATTTTTAAAGCACTGGCTGAATTTAAATAACGCATTAATAATACAAGGGCTGTGTGTGTGTGTGTGTGTGTATGTGTGTGTTTATAGGACAGTATGGAGCTGGTGTTTAAGCAGTCGAAATCTGTTGCGGTAACCTCCATGTCCTTTCCATTGGGTGATGTTAATAACTTTGTGGTGGGCAGTGAGGATGGATCGGTCTACACGGCCTGTCGCCACGGCAGGTAATGCACTCAAATGCACACAAGCCTCACTGCATCCGTACATGACCTGTAAATAAAGCTAAGACCCACTTTGGTGGGATCTCAAGAGCTTAGCGCTGAATACAAGCGTAAACGGGACGCTAAATGGACAAAAGATCAGATCAGAAATACATGTTGAGGTAGTCATGATTGTGAATGCATCACAACAGTAGAGTAAATGCTGATCTGTCGCATTCTAAACGACAAGGTTTGTCATGTAACATGTATGTAAAACCTGTGCACACAAGTCATGCTAAAGGCTTGTACACACCGGGACGTATAATCGCACGTGGTTATCGGCAGTGTTTTTCTAGACATTTTCGACGTTCATACCACCTTGATTATCACTGGCGATGAGCCGAGTGAATGTGCAAATTCATTCCCTGAAATACAGTAGATGACGCTTAATGAAAAACAGAAATACTCCGGTACACAAGGTGGCGCTGCACAACTTTATGCTTCTGACACTCGCTTGTCACACAGAAGAAGAATTCATCTTGCTTACTTCCTCTTCGTCGTTGGAAGTATTGGCTGTGTCCGAAATCGCATACTGTAATGACTTAACACTGAATCTGACCCACACTTCCGAATCTTGGTGGAAGTAGTAGACCATCAGGATATTTATTGTCTACTGTTTTTTGCATCATGAGGTGTTTCATGACTCGTAATCATTTTTCGCCATCTGTATAGTATGGAAGTAGCCGATTTCGGACGCAGCCACTGTGTGTTCGGCAAGGCTTGAGCGCCACAAAGTTGTGTTTTACAAAGTTGTGTTTTACTGTAACTTTAACAGCTGGTGGGCCAGCTTTTAATACGGAGCGTCAGACTTAAAAAACGGACACTTTTAAGCCTAATGTTTTTCGCCTCGGTGTGCACAACCCACACTCGCTTTGTTTAGTCACGAGACGTTAAACGTCAGCGATAAATCTACGCTATTATCATCCTGGTGTGACAAGCCATTACAGTGAGGTTTTTATGTGAAACTATGTATGGGCCATTCTTACGAAACCAATGAAACATCACAGCAGTTATCATATTAAACATAAAACATAATTCAGTAACACAAAGTATGATCATAATAAAGTGAACTGTGTTCTCTACCTTGCAAAACAGAATTATTGTGACCTAGGAATTAATTACTTTTGTATTCTATTGCATTTTCGGCTAAGAATCTCATTACCGTAATGCGTCCAGTGCATGATATGTTAAACTTTAAGCAGAGTGAAATGAAAAATATGATAATGGGATGTTCTCATGAACTAATGACAAAAACAAATTGACAGAATGAGCATGTTTAATAAAAACGAAGAAAAAGTGCAATAAAAGAAATGATGTTCACATCCTCTATAACATTAAACAAAACGGTTTACACAAAGATCTTTACATTTAACTTGGTTTTGTTTACGGCTACAAGGTTAACATATCTCTTTATATATCACTAGATTAAAGTTTAATATTCTCTTTGTCGTACTGTTTACACAACAATATTGGTTATCATTACCGTAACAAGACCTTTTTCACATGTTCAGAAATGTTAAATTTTTAATTTTCTTAATGTCTTATTAATGTCTCGATATGTACAGTATTGTATAAAAAATAAAACGTTGCTTAGGCATCATGGCTTATCTTTGTTTTAAGCAAAACAATGGTATTGACATTTTTAAGCTGTTACGGTAATGAGATTTTTTTTATGGTTCAATATGTGTTAATGTTTTATAATTAAACACGTCTGACCATGTTTTAAAAAAAGTATTTTTAAAACGAAAACACGTTTGACATCTCGCAAGCCAAGATTTCTTGAGATAGCACTAGTTTGACAACTGTCTTTGATTATGTTGCTCTTTCCTTGCGATCAGTATCACTCATGTAGATGCTTGGCATCATGAAATCAGATCCCACCATCTCAAACTCACATAACACTTCTTCACACTAAACCTCACATAACTCATTGTGAAATCATAACAATTTTGTTTAATAAGCAAGTCATTCATGTTTTAACGTTCTAAAACAGACCTCAAGACGTCTACAAGACTCGAGTCTTAAGGGCTTGATGTGAAATCTTTCCATATTTCTGAATGAAATCTAGTGAGTGTGTGAGCTGCACTTGTGTTTGTGTGTGTTGTAATGAGCTGAGAGTAAGTGTTTCCTCTTCATTTGTGATGCTGTGATTAACTTATGCTTCACACACACACACACACACACACACACACATGGCTGTTTACCTCTCACTGTGATGAGCTGATACACGCACAAACACACAATGTTAACTCACTGCTGAGATGCTGATGTGTGTTTGTGTGTGTGTTTGTGTGTGAGCAGTCGGGCAGGTATCAGCGAGATGTTTGAGGGGCATCAAGGTCCAATCACAGGGATTCACTGTCACACGGCACCGGGGCCTGTAGATTTCTCTCATCTCTTCCTGACGGCCTCGTTTGATTGGACAGTTAAACTTTGGAGCACTAAGGTAACACACAGCTTTCATGTGCACTTGTTTCACTATATTAAATAATCACTCTAAGTAATGATCACATGATCTCTCTGATGCAGAATAACAAGCCGCTGTACTCGTTCGAGGATAACTCGGATTATGTTTACGATGTCATGTGGTCTCCGGTCCACCCCGCTCTCTTCGCATGTGTGGACGGACTCGGCCGAGTCGACCTGTGGAACCTCAACAATGATACAGAGGTTATACACAACACACACACAATAAAACGACATTCGTTTTTTATATCAACTAAAATACACACTTGCATGTTTCAGGAAACCTCAATGATGTGTGTCAAAAACGCAGCCAGAACCCAAATATTTCATATTTTTTAAGATGACGTGATTTAAAAAATGAACAGAATTCTTTATATTTCACTATTTTTTTGTTCCTTTGTTGTACTGTTTAAACATTAATATTGATTATCATTACCATAACAGGACGTCTTTCACATTTTCAGAAATGTTACATTTTGAATTTTCATAAAAAATAGACTTAATTAAAGTGATTAGGCATCATGGCTTCTCTTCTTTTTTTTGCAAAACATGTTACGGTAATGACATTTTGAGACTGTTATGGTAATGACATTTTTTTAAAGTTGATTTAAAAAATGTGATTTTTTGAATTGTGTGTGTAGGTGCCCACGGCTAGCATGGCGGTGGAGGGAAGTCCTGCTCTGAACAGACTGCGGTGGTCTCAGTCAGGCAGAGAGATCGCTGTTGGAGACTCAGAGGGACAGATTCACATTTTCGACGTCGGCGAGGTGAGAGAGTGGACTTTACATAAGACACATCAGCCCTCATCACTGACTACACACGAGCAGGTTCAGCTTCTGGCTGGCACTTTCAGCTCTCTCTCTCTCTCTCTCGCTCGCTCTCTCGCTTCTGTTCTGTCAGTGAGACAGCTGTGTAAAAAGCCTGTGCTGAGCTTCTAAAGATGACATGCGCTACAATTACACGTCTGTCAGAGAGGAGCCCTAACGGCACTGCCCTTCAGGGGCCACAGAGGGCCCGTGTCACTCATGTGATGATGGGATGAAAGCAGATAGATGGTGGATTGTTAGATAGGGGTCAGTTCACACCGACTGTCTCAGAATAGCCCAACCCGGGTTTACACCTCAAAACAATGTTTTAAATTTACAAAACGCTCGCATCATTCTCCCGTTTCTGTTCCTGCAGCAAATCGCCATCCCGCGGAACGACGAGTGGACGCGTTTCGTGCGTACGCTGGCGGAGATTAACGAAAACCGCGATGATGCTGAGGAGCTGGCCGCCCAACGCCTCGCCGCCTGATCGCCATGGAAACCGGCTGCAGATGTCAGAAACAGACAGTGACAGCTGTAATCAGCTCTCTCTTTGGAAATGAAATGAGTCATAGGATGATTTTCATGCGCAAACCTTTGATTCTGCTTTTTGTTTGGAAAATGGAATTCATCTCCCCGAGACCAGAAGCCTTAACTTTTGCATGCAAAAAAGCCAAGAAACAATGAATGTTTTTCGGTTTACTTTCAGGATAGCTATACAAAAACACAGACAAACTTCTCACAAAATCTGTCCGGGGCGTATTTGACATAAAAAATCAAAAGAAATAAGAAAACTGAGCCTTTCTTGGGACCATTTTCACGTGATGGTTAAGCACATTCGTCCTAGTCAGGTCTCAATACCAAAACTACTGTTGAGCACACAAGTACAAAGACACAAAAAATCATTATAGTCCCAAAATAGGCTTGGTTTTCTTATAGCGAAACACATTATAATGATTGTGTTGTTTAGGACTAGAGAATTGTGGGGGATCTACCTCTGTCACCTCTGGTATTCTGCTCTGTCACACTTTAGCATCATGTATTGAGTTTGGTGTAGTTTTCTGTTGCTGTGGACCAAATGCTGGAAGGATTTATTTCTAACGCTCATTTTCAAGTCTTGCTATTGGTGTTTCTGTCTCTGTAAAGAAAGAAGGAGTTTGATTATCAGTCTGTCTGAAGTGTTTCATGTGTCTCTCGTTGAGAGCAGCGTCTTCCTCTTCCAGTATTACACATCTGTTTTAAAACGCTAACTTTGGCAGGAACTTTTTGAATGTCTTTATCTACAAACTCTTTGATAAATCTGTTCTGATTTCCCTCTGTCAGTCCTTCCTCTTGCTGTAGTATTTAAGCAACAAAAAGAAATGTCTCAACAGTAATTCTAATGTTCCTTGCAACGGTTTCCTACGATGTTTATCTTTAAAGGATTGTGCAAGCAAATCTGTTTCAAAATGTAAGCAATCTTGATTCATTTCAATAAATTACGATATAGTAATGAAAAGCATTTAGACCCTTTTTTGATTGTTGATGATACAATCACATTTTTACATTGGTTAATGTTGTTAACATAAAATACTCTGTTATATTGTTTCGTGCGCATTTACACACCTTCAGCCCTGCAGAATGTTAAGAATGGTGTGCTGTGGATGAAATACCCTCATGACCCTTTACATTGGATCAATAGAGCGAAGATGTCCAGTAAGTCTTTCATGACATCAATGAAGCTTGCTTGGGATTTCTGTGGGATATTCGAAGGTAAGTTTATAAAATGTATTCGTTAATTTCCTCACCTTAGGTCGTTCAAGGCTTTCAGTTCCAAGTGTTCTTTTTCATTAAAACTCTTAAGTGTTTGGAATAAACATATTTTAGGGCTGTCATACCATTAATCACATCCAGAATAAAAGTTTGTGTTTACATAATATATGTCGGTGTTCTGTGCATATTAATTTTGTATTTATGAACACTAATACATAAATGCATATATTAAATAAACTTTTATTTAAAATTTCAATTATTGGTAAATATAAATGAATACATTTAAATATTTCCTCAATATATAATGACAAGTTTGTGTATGTTTTGTGTTTATAAATACAAAATTAATAGACACAAATAAGCTTATGTCCAGTCAAAAGTGGATATAAAAGGTTCTTTAGGTAACCATAGTATGAAAAAAAAAATTGAAATTTTATTTTTAGTTGTGGGACATTAATTGCACACCAAGAAATAATGCAAATAGCAATCTCATATTTGTATTTCTCATGATTTGAAATTCGGCAGGTGCGAGTGAACTGAAATCCTTTTAATGTCAGTGCAGTGATGTTGATGTAAAATAAGGCTTCGAAAGAAATCTGTAACTTTCCACCAAAGTCAATGTGAAACCATTTCTGCAGAAGTGAGGATTGAAACACGTGCTGAGCGCAGAAACATGTTCATGCGCTCTTTCACATCAAATCTCAGATAGATCTCCCAGCAATTAGCCGAACACTTGAAAGCTTTGATCTGCAGCCGTGAAACCTTTCATTTCATTTTCTGAGAATGTGCATGTGTACATGTGCCTTCGGTCTCCATCCACAACAATCTTGTGCTCTCCTCTCCCAATTTTTCGTCCATCACACTGCTGAAAATGTTCTGGCCCCCGCGGGCCGCCACCTGCAGACGCAGTTTGATGACATCAGCAGGGGTCAGCTTTGAGACGGCGGGAACAAAAGTATTACTCATAATGTAAAGCAGCTCCATGATAATGCTTGCAGAACAATCGCGCATCCTTCTCATCCTAGTATGCGACATACAGAAAGAAGTGAAGTATCTACATGACACAGACAGCAAACGTCAGCCACAATCCAAAGTAGCACAGCAGCTGCGTTCAAGTTCATTTGTTTGGAACAGCAAAATCATATGCAACGCTGTCCGACACAGTCATGTTGGAATAAGAATCACTTTCAATTTCTGCACACAGTGTAGGTTTATGCCACCACACTTAACATTGATGCCAATGACCGCATTGTGTCTAAAATACTACACAATCACAGTATAAACCTTAGATACAATTTGGTGACTGATATGGAAACTCTACCTAGATCCCAACTTTGCACGCCATAGAAATATTATTCCTTGTGAAAAGCGCACAGGAGATTTGACTTTTATAATAGTTGAGTATTGCAAAGTTAATGACATGCCACGAACATCTGGAAGATTCATCTCACAGAGCACTTCTGTTGCTTATAGATGATCCTCAACATCTTTCTAGCACTGCGGGGATATAATGTAACACAACTTTGAAACAGTGAATGTTAGTTTAATAAATCTTTACATGACAGTTGAGTATACTTTCCACTGCAGTCCAAAATGAGAGATGATAGACACAACCGAGTAGCACAACAAACTCCACAACTGATTTTAAAATCCCTGCAATGATCTTTGTCCAGAAGTTTCCAAATGTTCTCGTTGATTTTTTTACAAACACATGAATTCCTGTAACCTGCTCATCTGAGAATCCTAATGTGTAGCAGTCTGTTGATGTACAGTAAATACAGAAGACACCACACTGCACGGCCTGTTCTCATAAAAAACACCAGAGCCACAGCGATGAACTACAACCAGACCGCTTCAACTTAAATGTTTCATTGCATTGTGTTCCAGTCATCCCAACTGACCTGGGAACAGCATTCTGCGGGTTTATAAGTGTGATTATAGGACGGCTGTGGAATAACGTTGTGGTAAGACTCACAATGAAGCCAAACCACGGCTGAAAGTGAGAGAAAGAAAGAACGAAAGAAAGAAGAGAGGCTCTAATTCCTTTTTATGTTCGATTTAATTTATATAGAGATTTTCACAATGTGCATTGTTCCAAAGCAGCTTTACAGGAGAAAATAGGGAAAAAAGAAAAAACTTAGAAAAGGTAAAACACAGCACAGTGCATGGTGTTTATAAAACAAGCAAGATCATACTAGTAAATAATAACTAATAAAAGCTCCCGGTGAGCAAGCCAATACGGCCCTGTGGCGAGAAACCCAAACTCCAATGATAAATAAATGGAGTAAAATATAACTTGGGAGAAACCAGACTCAGTCGAGTGGACCAGATCTCCTCTGACGTGTCACAGCTGCACTCAGTGACTGTGATAAAAAGTTCCTGAGCAAAAGTTTATGAAGAATAGAGAGAGTTTATAAGTTATGATTTAGGAAATCTCATTGTTGAAACTTTTTAGGTCTAATTTGGTCTTATTTTGTGATCGATATCAAGCCATACACAACTAAACAAAGTTTCTTGATGACAAGCAGGTGGTTTTCTTTATTATTATCTTGTTCTATAGAATTTTTATAATTCGTATGTAGAATTTACACCCAGGAAATTCTGTGAAAATGTCAACCTTACAATGAAAAAAGAAAGTTTAAGCAACGTTTCTTTTACTACGCTAACAGCACAGATCTCAACATTTGGTGGTTCAAATACCCATGTGAGGTCTCTCTTCAAGTTCTCAAGATATTTGTTTTATTTTTAGTGCATGATTTCTCATAGTCAGGTGCTTGGCATTTGCAGGATTGTCACATCCCGATGTTACATATTCCTCATAAATGGGCGCATGAAAAATAACTATTTTTATTTTCTGTAGAGAGGCATCACTTCTCCATTCATTGGGTATTATTGCTTCAGGTTCATGCATTGTAATTCACAGAAATCCTACAAAAAATTTGGTCTCTGAAAAAAGTCACATAAATGCATGTTTGTTTCCCTTTTTTAAAATAGAAAATGTCAGGCTGATATTATTCTGATGTTTAGACTCAATCAACAAGGAATTAGTAAAGTATAAACAAAATGGTTCAATATATTCGTAACAAATACATTCTCTGAGCATTTTTATGTCACATTTATCTTATTAAGTTGTTTTAGGCCTTATTGCATTTTACAATAATAAAAATAATAAATAAATAAATTGAATTGACTTGAAATGAAATGAAAACAAAAAGTACACAAAAAGTTTAGCAGCAATGTCTGTCTTTTCAACAGATGACTCACTTGAATGTCTTCTTAACAAAAACGTATGTTTTAGGTCTTTAAGGATTGAATACCCAACTGAAAATAGCCTCTGTATCTATGGGGTTGTTCAGGGTTATCGGAGAGGAGAGGGCATTTGGAGTAGACAGTTTGGCCCCTAATTTTTGTCACGTCAGGATCGTGTGCCCCGCTAAGTGTTTCTAAATCAGCTACATAAACCCTAAAACAAAGACTTCTTTAAGGAGTGATGTCACCGAGTCAGAGTGACAGAGCAGCCGGAACAAGCGTCCATTCAGAGGAGAACCACAGAGGTCATCCAAGATCAGGGTCGGTGTGAGACGGAGTCTGGCAGGTCCTGACCTCCAGCGCCGCCCCCTTTATTCTCCGCCTCTCCCCCTTCAGGGCTTTTCCGCGTGCCCCCTTGTCTCCCCAGAGAGAGCATCCCCTCTGAGCCCCGCCTGGGGCGTCACGGCCTCTGACTCACCAGCATCTATCACTGCTTTGGGACCCTAATCAGGGCCAAAGTGGGGCGGACGTGACACCCAGGGTCGAACCCAACTCTGTAAACATCCGAACGCTTTCCTTAAAAAGGCTGTAAGACTGTCCGTCATGATCCGAAAGGTAAAAAGAACATCCGCTGGCTAAAAAAAGATCCTATCAGTCATTTTGTTAATTCATGACTTTTCTTAAGTACCCTAGTGATCTATCAATAGCTCTAATGAATCTGTTAGCTTAATAGTGCCGGACGGCCACAACTCAGGGCGGAGCATTCAGACTAATGCCGAAGATACGTATGTCTCTCTCTCTTGACAAAACTTAACAAACATTGAGAAAGAGACTAATAGAAGGTCTATGTTAGCATGTTTCCAATGTGTAGCCTACTGGTTAGTGTGCATACTTACATACATACTGAAATCGACTTGTCAGTATTATACTATAAATAACAAAAATTTGACATTTTGTAATGAAAATGAGTTTGAGAAAATATATGGATTTGAATGATAGGTAGCATTGTTAGTAGGGTGCAGGGTGCTGCTTACTGGTCCAAGCCAAAAAAAGACTAGCCCTGAATTTGAAATCATGTTGTGAAGTACTAACTTGTTAACCATTAAATCAGTGTGTTGTACAGTATATAAGAAAGTACTGAATGCATTCAAGTACTGCATCCCCCGGTTTTTATTGTCATGTGACCCAATTTTGCTACTTGTACAGTTTACTTAATAAGTTAATTCAACAGAATTTTTTTTAAATGGTCACAACATGATTTCTTCATATTCAGGAATCTAACCTAATACCTTCAAGGGACTAGAACCTACATGAAAGATTTTTGTTCTGTTATTATTGTTGAATAGTTAAAGGGACAATTCACCCACATATGAAACATCTGTAATCATTTACCCACCCTCGAGATGATCAAAATCTGTATAAATGTCTTTGTTCTGGAAAAAAACAAGATATTTGGACAAATGCTTGTAACCAAACAGTTATTTGTCCCCATTGACTACCATAGTAGGAAAAATACAACATCCATCCATCCATTTTCTACCGCTTATCCGGGGCCGGGTCGCGGGGGCAGCAGTCTAAGCAGGGATGCCCAGACTTCCCTCTCCCTAGCCACTTCCTCCAGCTCTTCCGGGGGGACACCGAGGCGTTCCCAGGCCAGCCGGGAGACATAGTCCCTCCAGCGTGTCCTAGGTCTTCCCCGGGGTCTTCTCCCGGTGGGACATGCCCGGAACACCTTACCGGGAAGGCGTCCAGGGGGCATCCGGAAAAGATGCCCGAGCCACCTCAGCTGGCCCCTCTCGATGTGGAGGAGTAGCGGATCTACTCTGAGCTCCTCCCGAGTGACCGAGCTTCTCACCCTATCTCTAAGGGATCGCCCGGCCACCCTGCGGAGAAAGCTCATTTCGGCCGCCTGTATCCGGGATCTTGTTCTTTCGGTCATGACCCACAGCTCATGACCATAGGTGAGAGTAGGAACGTAGATTGACCGGTAAATCGAGAGCTTCGCTTTGCGGCTCAGCTCCTTCTTCACCACGACAGACCGGTACAGCGACTGCATTACTGCAGAAGCTGCACCGATCCGTCTGTCAATCTCCCGCTCCATCCTTCCCTCACTCGTGAACAAGACCCCCAGATACTTGAACTCCTCCACTTGAGACAGGAACTCTCCACCTACCTGAAGTGAGCAAGCCACCCTTTTCCGGCTGAGAACCATGGCCTCAGATTTGGAGGTGCTGATTCTCATCCCCGCCGCTTCACACTCGGCTGCAAACCGTCCCAGTGCATGCTGAAGGTCCTGGTCTGATGGGGCCAGCACGATGACATCATCCGCAAAGAGCAGAGATGTGATCGTGTGGTCACCAAACCCGACGCCCTCCGGCCCCTGGCTGCGCCTAGAAATTCTGTCCATAAAAATTATGAACAGAACCGGCGACAAAGGGCAGCCCTGCCGGAGTCCAACATGCACCGGAAACAAGTCTGACTTACTACAACAGTGTAGTCAAAAGTGCCCCAGAACTGTTTGCTTTCCTACATTCTTCAAAATATCTTCTTTTGTGTTCAGGGTCAAAACAAAGAAATGTATACATGTTTGGAAGAACACGAGGTTGAGAAAATGAAAGATTTTTATTTTTGGGTGAACTGTTCCTTTAAAACGGGAAGAGGATTTTCAGTTCCCAGCTTGCTTTTCGTAAGACTCCATTTGGAGAGTAATTTTCTCATTTAAATGTTGTTTTATTTGTTTTGTCGTCAATGTTCATTCATGTTTGAGATTTAGAAGAGTTTTTTTCTTTTTTTAGTTTTGTGGTTCCCTTTGTGTAAAAAGACGGTTTCATTTTACGCACACGCCTGATCCAAAGTTAACTTCTGGTCTGTTTTGGGTCATAATAAAACAATTACATTTACATATAATTCATATTACACTAAAAAAAAGTTATTGAACGAATTAAGAAACTTTTCACGAAATTGAATTACATTTTTCCAACAAAATCGAATTTGTTTGAAATTATTCATTATAATCTTGTTGTATGAACTTAATTTATAAGTAGTCTTGATTAAATTAATTAATTTGTGCCTCACCTATACTAAAATATAATGAAAGGTTCAATAATTTTTATATTATACATTTGTAGCATCAATTAGACATTACATCAGGTATCTTCAATAAGAAGATATTGAGATAACAGAACTCAACATAAATACAAATAATAAATTGTAACCGCCCACGACCTAACCAAAGGCATTGCTTTTCTGAACAATGGTAACCACAAAACACAAAAATATAACTAACTCTTCAAACTTTAAAGATAAATGAACATTAAACTTCTGAGTAAAAATTATTTTTACCGAAAAATGCATAAAATAACACTTATTTAAGAAAATAACGCTCAAAATGCAGTTATTCGCAAAGCATGCTGGGAAATAGAAGTCCTCTGCCCCATTATAACTATTTTATGTTAACACAACACAACTCCTATATGTGGTCCCAACATGAATGGATTCAGTTATATGAGTTAACATAAAAAAAATCATGTTGTGTCCAAAAGTTGTGTTGATTTAACTTAAGCAAGTTAAGTAAATTGAACAAGCAGCAAAAATATATTTTTTGAGTGTAATATTTTATTGTATATTAATTGTATTAAATTAGCTTAAACCTACTCTACAGCTAGATTTATAAAAAAATTGCGGAGGTCTGCCAGAAATGAAGTTTGGTCCATTCAGGGTTTGTAGTACAGTATGTGTGTGGACGATTATATGTGGATGTCACAGGTATGCACATTGCTGTCAAACTCAATAGAGTCACACTTCTGCCAGTTCGCAACAATCCTGCAGGGCATCTTACCCTAATTATGACCTGACAGAGGTCACCGCACCTCAGACCTGACCCGACAAATTCAGCCCTCTCTCTCTCTTGCTCGCTCGCTCTCTGCTCTATCTGGTCAGTAGTTCTTACACAACACTGACACATTTAAAACACCTTCCAGCCCACAATGCAATGGGCTTATTATAGCTTTACATTAAATGAACCCTTGTCATACATCAGTTCTTTAGATTGGTAATTAATCCTGTAGGCGCAGGTCACATGACAGCCGACTGTAGCTATAAATAAAGAATCACCAGACCACTAGAAGCCACAATCGTTGTGGAAATTCACTTATTCCCTGTAAAAGTTGTGTTTTACTGCAGTATATATATAAAATAATCAGTTTTTATCTGTATATTTAACATATATGTGTTTTCTCTGTATGTTATTTGTACGCACCATGGGTCTGAGAGAAGCGCAATTTCAATCCTCCATGTATGTACTTAAATGTGGCTGAATTGACAATAAAGCAGACTTTGACTTGACTGCGACTAAATAAAACACATATTGCTTCAATTCTCACAAATATTTTAAAAGCAAAAGAGGTTTTATTTCCATTGATATAGATTAAGTATAGATGTTGTCAGTTGGTGCCTTTAAACAAGCCGGCACATTATTTGTACAGATTATTACAGGACTAATATTGTGTGTGGAAATGTGTGTTTGTGTGTCAGTGTGATGATTCAATAACTGCAGAATCTTCCTGGGAATTCACTCATGCTGAAAATGACAGAGAAAAACGTTAATCACGTTATCGTTTTTAAGATCCCAAGTGGGACTCTTAGGCATGGGCCGAAACCGGTTTCAAGGTATACCGAGGTTTGAAAGAATCAAGGTTTCAAAACCACTAAAATGTTCTGTGATACCGTTTCGAAGGTATTTGAACCGTGTTTACAAAAAAATAAGTCATGTAATGCAATGTTAAATGTTTAGGCCCAATTTATGACAAAAATACATTTTTTGAAAGAGTATTCTAATTTCAAGGCTTTATTTGTACCAGACATACTGTATATGTTCCATAAAATAAAATGTTTTGTGTCCAGTTGAAAAGATGTAGTTTGTATAGAGACATTTGAAAATAACACTTTTTAGTGTTGACATTGAAATATCGTGAAACCTTGACTTGACAAATTATTTATTTCCAAAGTAAAATATTCATTTGGAAGTGGAACATGAGGAATAGATGTTGTGTGCACATTAAAATCAATTAAACAGATCAGCCATCTCCCAGACCTGCAGGCAGTGCTTCAGGATGTGGAGAGAGAGAGAGAGAGAGAGAGAGAGAGAGAGATGTACTAACAGAGGCAGCAGTAGATGGCAGTATTGATCTCCTTCATCATCTTTGCGTGTGAAACTTTGTGTGTGTGGATTAAGGGGGAGTAAGGACTCTCTCTCTCTCTCTTTCTGTTTTATCTCCGTGCTGTTGACATCTTAAGAGAAAAGAGTAACACTAACCACTGGCCCATAATCCCCCGGGAGGCAGACAGCTTCTAAAAACACAGGTCTGTCCTTCAGCCGTGTTGTGTTCAGTGCTGTGAGAACATCACATTGTGCGGCTGGTGCATAATCTTCAGATTTGTAAAATAACATGAATTCTCTGTGGTCCATTTTATTGTTTGCAAATCCGTAAGTACTGTATCAAAGCCCGGAGCTGACTGTCTCTGACTGACTGAGTATTGTTTCAATTATCTCACAGTGTGACTTCACCTGTAAACATATTAGTTATTCAGCAATTACTCCTATTCACATAATGCTGAGCCTTAAATGAAATAATGGACATAAAAACTGAATGACTTTCTTACTCAGTAGGTTAGTCTTGTTTTCCAGTACAAACGTCTAAAAATTCTTGAATCGAGTTTCTTGACGAGCAAACATATGAAATCTCTGTTAATTTGTATTTAAAACATGCAAAAAATCTGCAATTCCTGAAAAAATTCCTGAATTTATGAATAATTTATGAATAATTTGTTTAACCCCATTGGCAGATTATTAAACTTGTTTTAAGCAAATGTTCACTGAAATTTCATATGTTTTATCTATAAACAAGACTTATTTGCTCATCAAGAAAATGTTAAGGGATTTGTACTGTGCAAAAAATGACTTTCTTACTTTGTTTTTCGGTCTTGTTTTAGTGTAGGGATATTGGACAAAACTAAATTGATGCATTTCTTTTCTTTGCAGATGATTACAGAAAAAGAGAAAACATGCAAACCACACAAACATGACTGACACAGATGATGACGAACATTATAAAAACAGCGCTGATCTTATATAGTGAGAGATCATGTTCACATGGTGCCGCTGTAAAAACAATATATTGCGTTTTGCATAGCCTATATATACAGTATGTACGTGTATATCTATGTGTAACAGACATTTCTTGGGAGCAGTCGAAGCTATTTTCACACACAAGCTCGTCTTTAAAGGATCCAGTAGACCTTTGATTCTTCATGCAGGTCTTTACCAGGTCAATGGGGTACACAGTCATTTCTTCTTCGCTGCCATTTGTGATAACAGAGCAGGACTGTCAATCAAACCTGGAGCTCTCACCATCAGTATTCAGAGCCACACACACATAACAGAGAAATCGCCGAATGAAAACATGAACTCTGAACTACACGCTCACACAGAGCCAAAACCACACACACTCACGGCAGATATGTCACTCAAAATATGAGTCGACATGCAAATGAATGTGAACCTGTTTGCAGGGAAAACCTGCAGGCCAGTTTGAAATCTTTTGAAGGGATTCTTTAAGAAAAAATGATTTGAATCGTGGTAAGATTGAAACTTTGTTAGATTATATTAGCTTTGAAAGTGAAGAAGTCAAAAGGAAGCACTCTTGAGGAAAACTGCAGTGAAAGTCACAGACAACCTTGTGTCCTTTCTGAATTTAACCTTCGCTTCCTGCTTAGAACCACCTGTCATGTGAGGTTGGTGAGATAGTGTTGTGGAAATCTGTGGGAATATAAATAAATGTTTTAATTCCAACATTTTGGATGTGTTGTTTTCAGTCAAAACTTGAAATATATCCTACATTCTCAAAGAATGTATTCATTAACAATATATGGAATCGTCTGTATATATTTTACTAAACCCCTGATGATAGAGTCCAGACATCAGTAAAATATGATTTTATGCACAGATTTTCTTTTTTAAATGAGAAAAAAACATGTGGATGTGACAAATTTATAGGATTTGTGTGAATTCAAATGTACAAACCAAGCAATAACACCCAACAACTGAAAAAAGAGATTAATTGAAGATGACTCTTCATTGACCAGAAAATAGTTTTGTATGTGTGTGCTCATTTCTAAGGAATATGGATGTTATGGATGGGACAATTTCGTTATGGATGTGAGTCGACTATTCACCTACCTGACTATGTAAAACCACTTTAAAATGAAAAAGGTGCTTTAAAAACATCGAGAGAGACCACAAAATATTGACATCACAAGGCAAAAACGTAACTATTAAGGGTGTATTTACATTTTAACGCATGAATTTGGATCTCATTCATCTCATTCATGCATTTTATGATTTGCTTTAGCACCAGTAATCGTGTGTTTTTGTACGATTCACAACGTACGAATAAGCCACCTCGAAATCCTACAAAACTTGATTTTTGTCATCAATTTGCATGGAATTGCCCAGTAGTGAGCTGCCGTAATGCCTATTTTAAAAACTACGCGGCTCTAAAACACAGAAAAAAAGAGAGACAACTGATCTGTCCTATACATCTGTGATATTTTTCTTGATAAAGATTTTAGTTAAAACTATTGGTAACACTACACATTAAGGTACCCTTTATAAAGCATTAATAAATGTGTTCATTTATGATTCATAAGTAATTTGGGCAATTCCAACGTTATGGACGTGACATTTTGCGTTATGGATGTGACACAAAAAAGCTCAGAGAATGCATTTGTTACGAATATATTGAACCATCTGTTAATATTTGACTAAACCCTTGTTGATAGCGTCAAAACATAAAAAATGTCAGTCTAGGAACAAATTTTCTATTTTAAAAAAGGTAAATAAACATGCTTTATGGAGGTGACAAAAAAGGAAGCGATTTTTGGAAGACGATAAACTTTGTAGGATTTCTGTAAAATAAAATGCACAATCCTGAAGCAATAATACCCAATGAATGAAGAAGTGATGCATGTTTATAGAACATAAAATAGTTACTTTATTATAATATTTGAAATGTGTCCATTTAGGAGGAATATGTAGACTATGGATGTGACAATCCTGAAAATGGCTCTTACCTGACAATGAAAAATCATGCACTAAGAATAAAACAAATGCTTTACAAATTTGAAGATATTTGATCCACCAAATGTGAATATCTGTGCTGTTACCATAGTGAAAACCGCTGGTATAAACTTAATTTTTCATGGTAAGGTTGACATTTTCTCGGAATTACCCATTTAAAATGCATTATGAAGAAGTTATAACTGCATGAATAAAAGGGGGATTCTAACGAAATACCTACCAAATAGTGAGTCATTTTGAACTCACATGTTTAATAAATGTATTTAATCATATATGACTCGAAAGCAGATTCATTATTATCTTGAATATAGGCTTTCAGACTGGACACTTTTGAGTATTATGATGTTTTTCTTATTCCTGCTCAATATTTCCTTAGAATCCCCCTTTTTATTCACGCTGTTATAACTGCTTGATAATGCATTTGTAAATGACTTAATAATCGTTAATGAACACATTTATAAATGCTTCATGAAGGGTACATTAATGTTAAGTGTTACCAGAATATTTTATAAAGAAATGAATACGAATAAATGACGTGAAAACATTTCATGTTGGTCAAACATTGACAATTTGTGTTAAACAATCCAGGAGAGTCACACAACTCCACTCATCCAAACAGAACTGTGATTTTGATTTGTTTTAATGTTCTGTTTACTCAATTTGCACTGTTAAATGCACAGTTTTTGCACAGCTCTTAACGCACAATAAATACGAAAAAAATTCACCTAAAAACAGATTCAAAGAGAAACAGAGAGGCAACAGTAGCTCTACAAGTGTTACAAATCTGAATTTATTTACGATATAGGAATCATCACATGATCCAGTCCACAAACTGGCATGCTGGATGAAGGCCAGACTAGCGGTTTGTGGCGAGTCCTCGAGCATGTGTCTATGCTTTATTATACAGCGTTCGTGCTTGTATCAGTTTCCTCCGTCATAATTAGTCAGAGATTCCACTGTGGTTCCAGAAGATTTGAGACATCCGGATCTCAGCTCTCCAAAGCTTCTGATCAGACACATGCTGTCTCTCTCTATTTCACGTCTCATTCTGTGATGCTTCGGCCAGCTGTGGTTACCCCCTCACTAGTGAGCAGGACAGACGTCACCAACCTCCTGCGATGAAACTCCGAGTGCTACACAGACTCCACAGCCTGGCGCCAGATCGGTCGAGAGAGGTCACAGATCTGCAGGAGAGTGAGAGAGAGCGAAAGAATAAGCTTCATAAAAGAATTATCCGTCAGATCCAGGGCGGACAGAAGACTGTAGTGTGCTGGACTGCTTGGAGGATGTGGGATGTGCTACAGACATGAAGACAGACATGACCAGATTCTGGAATATGATGGTTCTGAGCAGACAACATTTCTACACTTTTGTTATGAATAAAGAAGTTGTTTGTTGAGCGAAGTTGAGTTTCAAGCATTAAAAAGTCTTAGTTCATAGAAAATGTTGGTGAAGCATTAAAAACTAAAAAGAAACAAAAAAATCATCTAAATGTTTGAGCACCTCTCAAGGCTGAAGTCTTAAAATCGCTTTTGGTCCACTTTTTATTGCCGGAGACATAGAAGCTGCGGTAGAACTTTCTGGCAAACAACATTGTGTGAGTCTTGAGTCATCCAATTTTCATTCTGGTTGTAACTATTAATTTAAGAAACTGAATTCTTTATTTTTCTTCAAACCTCACAGTTCAAGTTTTTGGGCTTTCAAAAGAATTGAAACGTTTAATGCTTTTTGAAAATCATTGCGGCTGGTGAGGAAGGTGAACGAGGTGAAAGGTTTAACCTTCTATTTCCTTTCATTTCAATTTTCTCCGTCCTCCAGAAGCTGGGCGAGAGTGCAGTTTGCTTTGTCTGACTGGGTGGGTGATTATACCGGTGGGATTTATTCTATGCACTGAACATGAGGTATAACCGTGTGCTGAGGATCATGGGTCTCTCTCTCTCTCACTCGCTCTCTCCATCTCACACACACACACACACACACACACACAGATGTTTTTACTGTAGGGCAGAATGCTAATGAGGCTGCACTTTGATCAAAAAAGTCACGGCAATTACCCACCCGGAGAGGCCTGTGTGTGTGTGTGTGTGTGCACAGGTTTGCATATACTTGTGAGGGCCACAATTTAGTAATCATTTTGTCATTTTTATATTATAGCGAAAGATGATGACAACTGACTGAACAATTGAAAGTTTCCTTTAAATTCCTGAAAACCATCAACAAGTTTATATGAGGTGTAAAATTGTGTGATGAAAGGTCATTCCAAAGCTGATTGGATGATCTATGTAGTCTCCAAAGTACTCTTTTTCATCTCTATTACGTCCCTGTAGCTCATCTGTTTAAAGTTTTTATCTGTTTAAAGGGACCGTTCACTCAAAAACAAAAACCCAATAATTTACTCGCCCTCAAGTTGTTCTAAACCTGTGTCAATTTACAAACCTGCATTTGTAAATTTCATTGTTCTGCTAAACACTAGGAACGATTTTTGTAACCAACCAGTTCTGGGGCACTATTGACTTCAATAGTACGGAAAAAAAGAAAAACTAGTCAATAGTGCTTGTTTAGTTTCCCACATTCTTAAAATATCTATTGTTGCATTCAACAGAATCAATCAATTTTATACAGATTTGGAACATCTTGAGGGTGAGTAAATCAAATCAAGTCAAATGTTATTTATAAAGCACCCTTAGAGACAAAAAGTGTTTGCCAAAGTGCTGTACAAGCATAAGCAATACAATATAAGAATATCAAAAAGACGAACTGATAAAAAAGTTGCTCTCACACAGAGTGAAACGCCAAACTTTAAAAACTGAATTTTTTTAACTGGATTTGAAAATAGTGAGTGTTTGGAACCCCTCTAACATGTAAAGGCAGATTATTACAAAGTTTAGGCCCCGCCACTGCAAATGATTGCACTAGTAAATGATGACCGAATTTCAGGGGCGGACTGGCCATCTGGCATACCGGGTATATTCCCGGTGGGCTGCTAACGTATTGAGCCGAAACGGACACTTTGGCCGCTCTGACGGACCTATTCTAAAAGTGAATGCACGCATGGAGAATGCAAAGGACATGGTACCATGCGCAATCCCCCTCCCGCGTAACATGTACCATTCGCCACCCGGTCGACTAAAATGTTGAAGGGCCGATGTGGGCAAAAAATTGCCAGGGCCAATTTCCGTTTCCAGTCCAGCCCTGCAGAATTTGTATTGAACTGCAAACTCTCTCTTTTATTTCTGTCTCCCTGCACTTTTCAGAGTGATTCCTTAATCACAAAAGTCAAAAAGATTAATTTGACTGATAGCATTATTTATTTCTTCATAAAAAACTTTTTCAATAAAGTATAGCTCTCACAGTGAAGGATCCATTTCATCTAGAATGATGTCTATAGGCAGCGGACAGCAAGGCTGACTGGGGTTTGAGACAGATCTTGAGTGGCCATCTTTTCTCCTCTCTCACATGAAACAGAGCTCGTCTGAGGACCTACACACAATAAAGCAACAGAAAGCAGTGCCCTGATAAAAGCACTTATTAAAGACTCTCAGATGTGAGAGAGAGAGAGTGATGTGTATGTATTCATGCAGAGAGAGAGTGAGAAGCCGCTGCTGCCGGAAATTGGGGATATTTTCTTCTTCAATTAGCTTTACGTAATGGTGGATTACAAAAGAGTCCACGTCCCTCTGCACATTCGGTTCGAGAGAAAGCTTGTGTCTTTTCCCCTCTAATAATCCGGCGATTATGGTATTACAGATGATGAGACGCCCAGGAGATTAAAGCTTCCCTTAAAATCTACATCAGAACAACAGACAGCCGTCCAAACTCTGGCAAAAAATGATATCTTCCTTACATCTCCACTGTTTCTTCTAGACAATATTAATTAGGAACATAAGAAAAATCACAGGTGAGTTTCTCAATTACTTCTGTTAGACATCAATGAGCTTTCGAGCAAGGCATAAACTTCTGCATAATTCTCCTGCATGCATCTCAGATATTTTGCAGAAATACCATAATTTGGAGTTTCAGGAAAGGTCTCGACAATGTCACAAACTGGGCTCAGATTCACTGAGTCTGCAATCAAAAGTCAAAATGCATATTACACCTCTATGCATATTTTAACAATTGTCTCATTTTTTTCTGGTTTCATCTCTCATAAGCAGTTTTAGTAGAAACAACTACCATAAATTGAGACTTAATTGAAACACAATTAAGAACTCCAAATCCCCCGAGGCATGAAAATCAACTCTCTATTTGGATGTACACCATATTTATTTTTAAGGAATCTTAGGGGAAAGAGAAAGTTGAGACTGTTAACTCTTTATATGAACTAAAGGGGGATATGATTGGGAACTCCAGGTATGGAAGAGCAACATCTGTAGAGTTTGGGTACCTGTCTGTGCACCTCTGTCAGGTGATGGGATGACACATCCTCTTTCATTAAACTCTCTGTATCTGTAAGGTTCAACCAACCGTACAAACAGAAAGAGAGAATGTTAAGAAAGACTGATGTTTGAGACTTGCTCCCAGCAGCATGAGCTCAGTTTTTCCACATGTTTTTACAGTCCTGTGACCTGGATTACTGCTGCGTGATGATGCATGTTTACACACACAAGCAAGTAAACAAGACTAGACTAGAGCCATGGTACATGTAAACCCGGATAAGTTGGCAATACTCAATCATTTTTTAGTTTTAGAGGTTCTTGGCTTAAGTAAGCAGAACTCTAAAATTTGGATTACTGTTAAGTTAAAGTTCCTACCAAATCTTAGCAAGTGCGACTTAAATATTTAATTTATCCTTTTTATAAAATTAAGTAGACAGAACTTAAACATATAAGTAGGCAACACCAAAATTGCATTTTTAAGTTAACTAAATTAAATTCTTTCAGTTTCTTTTATTTACATATTTCTTAAGCTTAATATGCATAAATCAAACATCTTGACTTATTCAACCTAAAATGAGCAAGAAGAGATTGATCCCAGAACTGGCATGAGCAGTGGCACTGGCAAAATAACACATATTACAGGTCAAATGTAGCCTCGCAGAGCCTAAGCACATGCACCACCCTTCTAAACAATGGTAACCACAAAATGAAAAATATGTCATACTCTTTTAAATATCTAGAGAAGTGAACATTAAACACTAACAAGTCTTTAAGTTTACTAAAAACTTATAAAATATATTTTTTTTCAAAAATAATCATTATTCTTTACTTCAGTGTTGGGTGAAACTTAGTTAGTAATTAGTAAGCTACTGTAATTTAATTACTTTTCCCTTGAAAAAGTAAAGTAAGGGATTAATCTTATTTTGTTTGTATTTAATAACAGTTACTTCTGATGTAATTGGACTAAATACTGTGCGTTATTCATGTGTGTGAAATAGTGGAATTGACATCAAAATTCAAAGTATAACTTCAAAATCCATGCTTTATTCATAATTCTCACATTTGTATCACTTTGGTCACTTAATAATACTATTAATAATATTATAAAAATAATATTAAGTTTTATAATATTTATTTGAATGAATTAAAAGAGCCATTTCATGTCTATCCTTGAATCACTTAACAAATCAAGCTTGATGGATATAGAAAGTCATTAGCAATAAGTAATTCAATACTTTTTGGAGAGAGTCATTTGTACAGTAATTTAATTACACTATTGAATATGTAATGTGTAATAAATTACTTTTTTAGAGTAACTTGCCAAACACTGCTGCTGTTGAAATAAACTAGCAATATTGTTGCATTTACAAACTATATGTGCAGTTGTAACAATTTTATGCCCTGGTTTAAACGCAGACTTTTCAGGTTGTGCATGTTTAGGAAAATGTTGTTCATAAAATCTACTGAAACGCGTAATAGAAGAGCAGAGTGTTCAGAGCTGAAAGCACAAGCATTACAGATATGACAGAAAAATCCTTAAAGGAACACACGATGAGTTAAAAAGTACTAACTTTGATAACTTTCTTCTATCCTGACATAATATGTTTAGATATGTTGCGTTGGTTGATTCCCCACAAAAGCTGAATTATACTGTTGGGTATTGCAACAAATATACACGTGCTACTCATTTATGGTCCAGGGTCACATTTCATTAACTGAAACTAAAATTAAAATGGCCAAAACTAAAACTAAAACTTAATAACAACACATGACTAAATAAAACAATTTAAATGGTCATATTTACATATGATATTTTACTAATTACAACCTGTCAACTCTTTATTAATCAAAAATGCACAACAAACCCTTTGAGAACGTTTGCAGCCCTAAAACTAACAAAAAACAAAACCCGCTGAAGAACAGAAAACACTAAAAAACTAACAACGCATTCTTCTGATGTTTTGTGTCTGTTCAATGGAAGTCAATGGATCCCAGTGTGGTTCGTTTACCAACATTCTTCAAAATATCTTCTTTTGTGTTCTGCAGAAAAAAGAAAGTCATACAAGTTTGAATTGACATGCGAGTAAATTATGAATTTTCTTTTTTAGTTGAACTATCCCTTTAAGATGACCAAATTACATTTTACATGTATGTTCTATGTATGAGATATCGTTGAGTGTTTTGTCTCGAAGAGTAATACAATTAGTCAAGTTCAGAATCCTGTGCATGTGTGTTTTAAATATTATATCGTCACGGACCCAGTTTTTCCATCTAACAGGAATCACAGATGTGAAGAACTTGACTGGCAGTTCTCTGCTGGTGTGTGTATGTGCTTGTGTGTGTGTTCTGAGTGTGCGTGTCAATATGTGTGTTTAATGAGAACCACATCAGGTGAAGTCTGATCCTGAGCCTTGAGCCCTGGAGAGGAGGCAGGTGCTTCCGGAGCAGTGGGCCGTGGGCCGTGATTCAGCCGGACGGCCCCCCAATCAGCCGTGCTAGCTGCAGGAGATGGGGGCTGGGGTGGGAGTCGATGCTGCTGTCAGACCTCATCAGATATTACGAGAGCAACCCCTCTGATCTTCACAAACATCAGTGACTGCAGCCGGCTCTGCTTTCAGACACAAATCCAGATAGAGGAGGTCTCACGGGACATTTCAAGGGATGGTTCATTAATACAAAAGTTTCTCATTCTGTTCAAAATGTATGGCTGATCTTCAGTGAAACACAAAAGGAGATATTTTAAAAAGTCTCGCTCTTTTCCATACACAACAGGGAACGAGAACTGTAAAACTTACATCAAAGTTGTCAAAATAACTTGTACAGTCCAAGTCTTCTGATGTCAAAAGATGTTTGTATGGCTCAACCCAGCAACTTTCTAAGCTTTTACAAGTACACCACATATTGTAACAACCCCAAACTCACCAACACAGATCTTGTATGATGATCATTTTTGAAAAACTACCATTAACTTTCAGTCAAAATGCTGTATGTTTTGTTAAAGGTTCCAAATTGCCAAACATGAAACACAGAAAATAATGTTTAATTTAATCTCTCACGTCAATATCGTCAAACATTATTTGCAAAGGACACTGGTTTCTCATTACCACTGAAACTCTCATCTCTGAATGATTTTAAAGGCAAAAATCGAAGCGAGTTGTTTTGTCACTCTTCGGTGGCACTAATAGCAGAGGGAAATGAAACGCTCCGCACGGATAAACATTTGTTTACTCTGTAAACTCTTCTGAGAGAGAGAATCACAAGCAATCATTCTTTTGTATCATTGTTCCCACACCGTTCAGAAGTCTGTCTTATTTTCTCCGAGCTAAAGCTGCTTTTCACCATTTCTTTATTCTGCCCGTGAAAAGTCATTGATTCCGACTTCTCCGCAAATTCAGCATATGCCGAACTGAATCAATAATTTTCAACTCTTTTCAAAGATTCCATTGATGGATGACAAAAAAGTATACAGTAGAGTTGGAAAATTCTGCAGTCGGTGTGCTATTGTCACTCTATACTGAATAGCGGCATTTGATGGCTGTTCTTTATTCTCAACGCGGCACTTTCGAAGGGAAGGGAAAAGTCATTTAAGTTTTGGACTAAGGGCCGGTTTCACAGACAAGGATCATCTTAAGACAGGACTGTGCCTTATTCTAATTAGGATATTTAAGTCGCTTTTTTAAAATGCCTTATTAAAACATTACTGGTGTGCATCTAGAGACAAAACCATGGCATTTTGATAGTGTGCCACTGCAATTTGACCCTCAAACTTTCAATTTACCCTGTCCACCACCAGTTTTAAAATATATGCAACTTGGCAGGTTATGTATTATGTTTTCGTGGAGACAAGCATGTTTAAAGAATTAGCCTAACATGCATCATTTTTGTGACAAAATCTCATGCAAAGCATTCTGGGAACCAAAATAAAAAACAGAAAAAGGTTTATGTGGATTTCTGCTTCCAAGAATGTTTAAAATTCATTTATCTTTGAACAAACTGTTGCCAATAAATTACATAAATATAAATTTACAGTAAATTACTGGCAACTAGCTGCATAACTACAGCAAAAATGTTTACAGTGTACAGGATATTACTTCAAAATTGAAAAGTACTGCAGCTTTAAATGGGGATTTGCAGCTTATATACACTGAGAGATGCTGTTAAGCCAGCTAAAGGTCACTTCAGATGATATATTACATATTTATATTATTTTGCATTATACATTATATACTAATATAGTATATATTTAATTTTTATCACAAGGGTTAAATCCGTAAGTAAGGTTTTGAATCAAGAACACCATTACACAAATCTGTGAATTATTTAGCAGTAGTTTTGTATGTTGGTTTTCATTGAAATGATCAAAGATATCAAGCAATATATAATGCAATTACATTTTCAGGTAAGCAGTGTTGCCATGAACGGAGAAAAATAACTGGAAATGACAATACAGCAGATGAATTGTTCCCATGGTTATGAACTGTTCCCAAAACTGTGCTTTGAATAGTGGATGTAAACTTGCAATGTCTAAAAAGGAGTAAGCTCAGAAAATATGCACTGGAAACCATCAGAAAATGAAGAAAAAAGAAAATCCAGTGAAGAAATCTGGTGTTGCGTTTGTTCAGTATTTGTGTTCAGGCACAGAGAACGGTAACATGTCTGTTACGGCGACAGTTAGAACCAAAGAAAATTACTGTGTGCAAAAGTTCATACAAAACAAAGAAAACATTACACACGAATGTGTCATTTCTGTTTTTAAAGACACTTTCTGTGGCAGCTCTGTCATGGTCTGGTGTGGTTAAGTCATTGCTGGGTCTGTCTGGTCAAATGAATGGAATGCTCCACAGCGACAAATCCATTCACATGTTAGTTTTAAAAAGGTTCAGGTTTGTTTTGTTTAGTTGTGTTTTTACTGTACTATTCATTCTAATATTATTTTCACACATTTACACTTCATTTCTCTCATACACAGACATGAATTAGTCCCTCTTCATTTACACCTGGCGTAAATGTGTCTATCTGATTGCGTTCATTTGCTTTTCCTGCGTCACATGCAAATCCAGGGTGAGTAATCTTCTGCTGTCGTTCTGCAATCAGGCACGTCAGATGAAGATTTACACATGCAAGATCTGAGCGTGACAAGGGTTACATTTTAGGAGAAAAAGGTTCTAGTCAACAGTCCATGTAGGCCTATGTGTGCTTTCTCTAGAAGTGGTTTTGCAAACACCAAATGTAAAACTTCCATTAATAAGAGAATTAAACAGAATAAAACACACTTTTTTTCCTTTGGCAATATGCCATTAATTCCAGATAATTTATTAAAAGCTTCACGTGTGAGGTACGCCTCCATTCATCTCTAAACCGAGCACGTAGCCAACGCTGGCGTGAAATTCGGCTCTTGCTAGCAGTGACTCCTTTACACATTAAAGCAGTCTTAATTTCAGAGAGCTACTTAATTATTTTGTGTGCCAAGGGGGGTATTAAAATCATAACTCCGTCAATTACAGATTCGATCACTAGACGAGGTTAACTATGCGGTGATGTGTGTTGAGAGTGCCTTTTTAAAATGGAACTGGGTTCAACTGAAAAGCGCACTGTTGAGTGTAATGTACTGTGACAAGTGCCTTCAATGACCACTGCCGCTGCTGCTAACAATGTCATTCAACAATACTTTCTTCAGAGACCACCGATATTAAATAAAGCACAATGGAGCCCCATTAGGTATATTATAACATATACAGTATTAAGCATGGGGCTCAGTGTTCTATGGCATACGTATGGTGGTTAGACACGGATTACACGTAATCTGGATTACGGAATCAGATTCCAAAATGTGGTTGTACTTAGAGTAATAAACTAAAATACTCATAATCCTTTTTATGGATTACATGATAACATATTATACACAGAACGGCAGTGAGTTGTTTACAGGTCAGTGATTCTCCTACCCCAGTTTAAACTCACAGGTACGTCTATAAAACGTCTGCTATAGATCTGGAGATCTGGAAAAAACCTGATGTGTAAGAACATCTGCTAAACATCAGAGAAAGAGTAGTTTTACATCCATTCTAATTCATAAGCATCTTACAAATATCTCCTAGATGTCTATATGATTTCTGACAGCTGACGTATGGCAGATGAGCAAACTATGTCTTGCAGATGTATTGCAGATGTAATTGCAGACATCCGATAGACATCTGATAGATGTTTGTGTGGTATCCGGGAGATTTTTTAGTTTAATTTTTTTTCCAAATTGTCATAATAAACATAGCCTACCTACTGGTTATATCTTTGTGATTCTTCAAGTTAGCCAAAGGCAGCTGAAGTAGAGAAATATGGAGAGGATTCACATCCCCCCCAAAACCGTGTCCGTGCATTTACCGGAGACAACAGATTGTTCTATCGATAGTTAACGTTAAGGCTAAAATACACTACAAGACTTTTGCCAAGATTTTCAGTCTGGACTTGTGGCAGAAAGTCTGTGCCAGTCTGCAGATTTTATCAGTGTTTATCTGAAACTTTCAAAAAGTCTGCAAGTGTATGACGTCTAGTTTAAAAATATTCTGTTCAGATTTTAAAAGTCTTGTAGTGTATTGCAAGGATCAGATGCAGTAGTTAAAGTATGTCTGTTGGTAATGTAGCCTAATGTTTTTCTCTTGGTCTCCTGTAACAGTATTTGTGGAAGTCCACCTATTTATGAAACCAATATCATATTTGAACAGGACATTAGCTGTTGTTGTTACATATTGTCTTTACAAAAATAATGTGTTATGAAATTGTGTTCTCCAGACAACTCTGAATAAAACAGATAATATAGAGTTTATTTTTTATATTTCCCATACTGTGACCATAAGCGGTTCTGGTAAATAATAACCGCAATATGCAAAGACTGCTAAATTCATCCATGTAAAAAAAAAACATTCTAATAGACAAGGTCAAAACAACCAAACTATGCAAAGTGTGAAGGTACGAACTGCTTTTTAAACCTCGTTTAGATGTATTTCATTCCTGAAGTTGAGATCTATGGCAAAAATCACATATCCATGCATTCATGGCCCTGTGAGCTGCATGAAACTGTCTTATTATTCTGAATAAATATATTGATTAACATTTAAGAATTCGACATGACAATGTTAGGTTAGATATAAAGTTATTAAAAGAGTTAAAAATATTTATAAGAAAGGTCTGCCCTATTTGCCCTGCCCCACCACCCCCCCTTTGGAAAAGATAATTTTTTCCTCTTTGTATCCGTCAAAATAGTACAAAATTATCCTGCTTCAATATATGTGACATCAAATATGATTTAAATCAAAAGTAATCTAAATCTAATCCAAAAGTAGTCAGATTACGTAACTAAAATGTGAAATCTAATAGATTACGTTACTGACAACCAATTTTGTCATATTATCTGTAAGTAACTGAATACAATTAATAAGTAATCTACCCAGTTCTGTGCATAGACAAAGACAGAAATACTAACTGATGGAAATGCAGAATTACTCTTCTAGATCTTCTGTGTAGGATGTGACCACATGCTGCTCTTCAGTGAAAACTTTTGACAGGCGGACAGTATCACAAGAAGTGAGGTCTGTATCACAAGAAATGGGATCTGTCTCACAGGTCTCAAACCGGTCAGCACGTTTTACTCTTTTATAGACTGAAGGTCACAAAAGTGCCTGTTGTAAACCGATAATCCAGTCCTGTTAAGGAATCAGACGGGATATTACAGACATGAGCGGTTTCAGCAGATTGTCCGGCACAGCTCAAATCACAGTGGCAGGGATAATGGCACTGAATTTCCCAGGGTCAGTCTGCACAGCTATTCCATCCTCCGCTCTGTAAAGGTCATGTATTTTATTGAACTCGCACACTGTCATCCCCGTTTGGAGGAATTTCCCCCCGTGTATCTAATCTACGAGTAAACTGACATAATGGCCCACTTCATAAAAGTCCAATTTAGTGTTTGACAACATATAACGTCTCAACAGACTCTCACTCTTTTCTCTCTTTCTAGAAAGGTGTTTTATTACAGTATATAATATACATTTTTTAAAATGTTAAGAATACTTTTTATTTCCTTCATTTTTGTTTCTTGTTTTGTTTCATGTAAATCTTTTTCTTATTCCTGCTACTTTACTGAAGTAATGTGTGTAAAGTTTATCTAGTGATTACCTTCTTGTTTTATCATCAAAATCCACACCAATGTGAGTCATTCAGGCTCTTAAAATTAAATCTTAAATTAAATCTTAAATAATAATACAAATTGAAAATAAAATATATATATATATGAAATTATCTAAAACGATACACATTTTATTATTATTTTTATTTGTATTATAATAATTGTTAATGTGATTGTTACTATTATTGTTGTTGTCATGGTTGTTCTTAATAATTTTAATAATTCAATTCTTATTTACTTTTATATTTTGTCGTTAAATCCCAATATGTTGTGCGAGATTTAGCTTTAACATTAATAATTCGTTTCAAAATAATGACTACAATGTCATTGATGCATCAACCGCTGTAGAATCGGATGCAGCTGCGATTAGAAAAACAACGCCTCTGTTCCTCCAATGGCGTAAGCGGACGCAACCACGTGGGTAAACAGGAAGTAGTTTTGCCATTTGGCGGGTTGTGTGGTGAAGACGTGTAGAAATGGCGGGTGAGTATAAAGAACCTTCTATAACTGCCTCCCTGTGTCATTCTCGTTGTTTTATTGATGAATGTGTGGTTATTTGATGTTACGGTTTGAGTGATACTGGCCGATGACATCTGAGAGAAAGCAGTTTTGTGAAACGCAGCGTATTAGCTGTGGCTAAATGCTAATCACCACAGATGAAGCAGCACATGGTTGTTGACATGGTTTTATGTTGATCTGTTTTAATACACTTTAAAGGTCACAGAGATAAGGCACATATAATACTTCAGATTACACAATATACTTCAAAAGGTGGTTAACGCGTTAACCTGCAGTGCAGGTGTGTTAAGTGACCTGTCAGTGTAAACACGTGCGCATGTTTATTTAATGTTGAAGTCCACCTGTTTAATTGCTTCTATTATTTCGTACGATTAAACGTACATTATTTGATATTAACAAGTGTTTGTAGCTCATACATGATTATTATTTAGATGACAGAAGGTGTGTTTGCTGTGGTATGTTATTATGACTTACGACCTCTTTTTCTTTTCTGCAGCTGTGAACGACATGGAGAAGAAGCTCGCAGAGTATAAATGTGACACCAACGAAGCTGTTTGTCTAAAATTAGGTAAATCATCATTAGAACAGAAAATAGCCAGAATTAAGTCAGTCTCATTTGGTTACGAGTGCATGTTTTGTGTTCAGTATGTTTGCATAAGAGAACTGTTTAATTGTGTTTAGCATCTTAATAAGTGAAAGGCATTGTTTGTTTGGTTTAAGTGCCCTGTCTTTATATAAAAGTCTTTGTGTTTGATGCAGTGCGGTTCCCAGAGGATATAGATGATGAAAGCACAACATTTCACCCCGAGTTTAGTCATCAGCTGTTTGGAGATGAGTATGTATAATCCAATTGTCATATAGAATAGCTTTGTTCTGTGTGCTCAATAAAACCTGATTTGTTGTTGTATTGTGCAGTTAATCCGAAAGGAATTAATAAATAAAAATAATCAGTAATATTTAAGTTTCATTACTTCGAGGTCTCCTTTCTAAGCAAGCATCAGCAAATGTGTGTCATTGACCTTGTTACGTCTTTGTATAAAATGGCAACTGTAAATGCTTTTTATATTTATTGTATGTCTTGGATGGAACCAAAAACCAATCAAAAATGTTTTTCTTTCTTCCAGTGAAGTGGCATTTGGCTACAAAGGTCTTCAGATCCAGTTATACTGCAGCGCTGGGAACCTGAGCACTCTCTTTAAAGTCAAATACACTGCCAGGGTCACAGACAAGTTCGAATGTGTGGAGGTAAAGAACGGCTTGCAAAGCACAATCATTGTTAAGACCTTTTAGGATTTTTTACATATTTAGATTCTCGAATAATTAAAATAAAAGATGAAATTGCAATGTGGCCTTGTGTGGTTGTTTAAACTCCAGAAGGCTGCAATTTCATAATTACTGTATAGTTAATACGTAGATTTTATTTATGTGGTTTACACATTTCATGTCTTTTATGTCTGTTATTCCGTTAGCCTTAATATTTAAACGGCAGCGTTATGATCTAAATGTTGTATTCTTCTGTAGATAAGTTTGCAATGGTCATGGAAAGCTTGGAAATATCAGGGATTCCTTAACAAAAAGGAAAATGCATTGAAAATTAATCAGGTTTAAACCTTGTATATTTAAAACATGGCAGTAGCACTAATAAATGAAATGAATTACTTGAAAATTATGTTTGCATGTTTTTCTGTGACAAAATGATTTGTTAAAGGTCCAATGTGTGACTTTTTTGGAGGATCTATTGTAGGGTTGTTACGATTGACGATACTCTCGTTTATCGACAAAAGTCAGATTCCTTGGATTATAATTATTATTACATACGCGCATTCCTTCGCGCAAGAGGGAGTTTGTTATTTGCAGGGTTTAGGTTTTCAGGGCATGAGAGAGCTTGTAATGTACGGGGTCTGAATTTTCTGCACGCAAGTGATCTTGTAATGTGTGCAGCTCGGGCTTTTCCTCGCGTCAGAGAGAGCTTGTAATGTACAGGGTTTGAGTTTTCTGCCCGCGAGTGATCCTGTAATGTGCGGCTCTGTCTTTTCAATGCAGGAATTGCTATTAGCAATTTTTAAGGGCTTAAAACCAGCGCTCAAGTTGTTCCCGTTAGTAATAATTACAGTGCATGCGGCATCAACTTACAGCAATAGTTTAACTTTCATTTCTCTCGTTTAAAAGGTTGAGAAGTAACATTTCTAATTGAAGTCACACATTGGCATTTTTAGCCACTATAGTTTCAGTTTTTTGTCCACAAATCCATCTTGTCATTTATAACTGTAAATTGCTCAAACCCTTGATACTATCTTGAATTGGCGATCCACAGGCTGGCGATAGAACGATCTTAATGAAGAGAATATCGGCCAACACTAATCTATTGACACAAATGCAATATAATATACAAAACTATGTTTTCAGAGGTGTATATAGATGTAACACGATTCAAGATATGGAAGGAAGGAGGCGGGAACCGGCAAATGTTTAAACATATTTTAATTAAATAAAAACGACATAAATAAACAGCCAGCAGCCCCTCACGGACGACTGCCAGCAACACCAACATAAATATAAACTTAACATATGTTCGGGCCCGGTCCTCTCTCTTCGACGGTCTGGTCGCTCGTTCTCTTGTATGCTCCCAATCTCCTAGGTGATTCGAGCCCGGTGTGCGCACAGCTGGCGCTCATTCACAATTACTCACTGGTCTCGAACCACGGTCTCGCCCCGCCTACTCCAATAAAAATAGACATTACATAATGAAGCTTTATGTTTTTATTTCCTTAGGATGAGCTATTTCTATCTTCATACACCGGAGGTCCCCTTACATGGAGATCACTACGTTGTTTCTCCAGTAGCCCTAAACCGACAAACAGTGTGGCAGATTGCGTTTGATAGGTTATCTCCTTCGGCAAAGAAGCGAAAATGCGACGACATCTTAGTCCTGTTTCAGTGAGCTGTTTTTTTGCTACTCAAAACCTCACCGCTTGATGCAACTAAATTTCACACCCTGGACCTTCAAGCTATTCGGAGAGAAGCGATTACAACCCTTTCTAGATCGTTTTTTTGTTTCTGTTTTGCAAAACTGCCTTGACCAGTCTTTACGCTAGTGAACTGGTATGATCTCGGATAGCTTTCTTTTTTTTTATAAGGTCAAGTCATTTTATACATGAGTAGTTTGTTCTGACATCACGAGACTCATGTGGTTAGTGTTATTTCTGTTTGTTTTTTTCAATGTCTTTTATGTCCTTAATAACGTACAGTCCCTAAACATACTTGAGATGGTTATGGCAGAGCCGTATTCAAGAATAGCTTGATTTTATATGTTCTGCAGTGCTTAGCCGTTGCTCATATCGGGTTCTTTATTTTCGCTTCTTTTCTCATAGATAAAGATGTCTTTGATTAGAAGGGGGTTTTTTTTTCAGTGTAATTGGATTCAATGCCATTGTGGAACCTCAGCTCATAAAGAACACGTATTCTTAAAATGAACCTCAAGTCTCTGAAGAGTCTTGGATCCTTAAGCGGTGTTAGTTAATATGGGAACTCCACAATGCTGCGCTTTTTATTCGTCTGATTGAGCAATTTGTCGGAGGACGGAGCAACTGTTAATTTCTACCATTTTCCGTCCGCGCCGTTCTCTTTTCGCTCCCGTAATGCAACGGGACAATAGTGAGTGTTACTGAGCTGCAGGTGCAGAGATCCCCTTCTGATATTAGCTGATGTCTGAATGAGCAGGAATTAGCGGCATGTTGCATTAGCCTTTTGTCGTGTGTTTTGTGGCCGTTGTGAATGAAGAGTCCCGCGACACAAGCGGAGCCCATCACGCGGCCCGACGCGGCCAAAGGGCCCTGCTTAGCAGCTTAATACAAAGTGTTCTCATGTCAGCCCTGCTGGAAATGGATACAATGCAAACATGGGCGCGCATTCTGCTGGGTAAAAAAATCCCAGAGAGGGCGGAGGAGGGGGCGGCACTATTGTCCGCCCGGGCGCCCGTGAATGGAGAGGGCAAACTCGTTTGATTGAGTTCGCTCGCCAGCTTCTGAACACAGGAGCCTATTATACATGCCTGGGGATTTTTTGTTAAGTCGAGATCAATTCATTAAATTTTATTGCCCGGTGAGAAGCTGGGACACATTATTGTGGGGGTAACTTCATCTGATATTCATGGTTTAAGATAAGTAGTAAATGTATTCAATTAAGTGGTCTTTCAGTAGAGGCCCAGGAGGAGCGGGCGGGGGGGCTGGAAACTCCTCAGCTGACATTGCTAATTGCCTAATGGGTCTCCTTTTTGTGCCACAAAAATATGTATTTTTTCCATTTAATTTCTTTTTACACCATGCCAATCATGGCTGAAGTATAGCTTAATGACAGAACAATAGGAAATGACTTTGTTACGGCTCTTTTATGATCATATGTAAGGCCCAGCGCCAGGGGAATAGACGCATAACTCATAAATGTGCCACTTGAGTTTATATGATTAAATTCAGCTGCTCTCGCTGTAGACTAGACACAGCTGAGTTAACCACTCTCCGACTGTACGCTTTCCATTCTCTCTATGGAGACGCACGGTTTCTCTCTCTTTACCCTTAAAGGTCTTGTTCAGCCATCGTTCGCTCTGTATTTATGCTGGTCCAGACCTGGATGACATTATTCCAACACCTTTCACACAATTCTTTGGTTAAGTTTACATATTTGCAGATCAGTTGGTTTCTCTTGTGGTAATCGTAATGTGCATTGGTCAACCTCTTGGCGTTTGTTGTTTAAACCCTGTTCTCTCTCTCTTTTCAGCCGGATGATGTGGAGGGGAAGGTAAGAGAGATCATCCCTGCTGGCTTCTACTGTAACACAGATGATTTCATCTCTGTCCTGGAGAAAGAGGCCAACTTCAAACCCTTCGGCAGCATACAACACACCTATAAAGTTCACAACGTGGAGGCTGGAGAGGATCTGACGTATCAGATACACAAGGTACAGGACACACTTGATCTAACCCAACACAGCTCACGGAGTCTGTGTTTTATCCTTACGTTATTCAGATCAATAAAATGCCTGTTTTAGCCATTTTCAACAGGTTGGGCAGTGTTTCAGACTGTAATATAAACCATGATGATAACATCTCTTTGCTTACCTAATGGATTGCTAAAAATTAGATTATACTAAATTAAATTAAAAATGGCTAAACTTCTACTGGACGTCATTCACTGCATTAAACATGCAATGTGATTATGCCATATGACATTAATGTATTGGTTTTTTTTATTGTAATTTATTATTTAAAGCAGTTTCTCATATTCTCATATTAATCTTGAGTACCTATAGAGTAGTATTGCATACTTCGTATCTTCGAAGAGTATTTAGTTTGATCACATTTATAAAAGATAGATGCATCTGTATGATTATTACCCAAACATACGCCGCGTGCGGGGGGGAGAGGTAGGCTGAACTAAATTACCAACAAAACACAGACATCAGTTACAGTCAACGCATGCGGTTCATGTCCGGCATCTTTCAGCGCTGGGACGGCTCCATATATCAGTTTAAAACGATCTCCAAATCCAGCGTTATATATCATTCATCACCCAAATGCACAACAAACAAACACCTGAACTTCGCGAACGTATGCTCTTTTTTCTCTCTCCTGCTTACAAGTGAAAGTGACGTCTGCGCATGCTCCTTCTCCTGCTCTCCTTGCTGTCACATGCTTTTCCGGGAGAATTGTCTAATAAGGGACTAAGAAAATTGTTACGAAACAGTATTATATGTTCGAATAAAAGTGTTTCGAGCACAGAAATACTTTGTAATACGGCAAACTCGTTTTTTGACAAGTGGACCATGTTAAGCATGAGAAGACAGTATGTTTAACATGGTAAAGAAGTCCGAATGCATGACACACTGTTGCAACACCCCTTTAAAAAAGAACAGTTATGCAGCATTAAACGGCCTCAAAAAAGTATTTTTACAAAGTTGCATTAAAATAATTCAAATTGTAAAAAAATAAGTTTATCGTGCTTAATAGGTCGGTGCTGGTAGACATATAATCATAGATAGGTACAGTTTGCTGTGTCTTTAAGAATATCTGCTTGTGAGCAGAAAGAGAAATAGGTCAGTCTTCGAACATTTAGGCCTAATTGCAAATTAAATAAAAAATCATTGCTGTGTTTAGAAAACATGTACAGATGCCGCCCTACTGCACAGTATACCAGGAAACAATCAGTAACTAGCTTATCCACAACTGTTACAATGAAATGTTGACTTTACCATAGTAAATTAGAAGTTTAAGGCCTATAATCTTGGTGGACATTTTTATGATGTTTGTGGTGACAGGTGGATATCTCATGTCCGGGGTTCAGAGAATACCACGAGCGCTTGCAGACGTTTCTCATGTGGTTCATTGAGACGGCCAGTTACATCGAAGTGGACGACGACCGCTGGGATTTCTTCCTTTTGTGAGCAGATCCGTTCTTCACGTTCATGCATTCACTAGCGATATCAGTTGCACATATTAAAAAAATATTTATTATGAGTACATTGGCTCTCAGTTTTGCCTCAAGCTACTGTTATCTCCTAAGCCTTAGACAAATTTACTGCTTTTTTTTTAAATATATAAAACAATCATTATAAGCTGTTGAGCAAAAGCACATGTCTGCTTAAAAACCCTTGGACCCATGGGTTTACACTTTGTGTGTTCACATATCAATAAGTTAAAATTATTTGTTGTATTTGAAAGAATGTCACTAAGATAATTTCATAGAATATATCAAACTTGATTGTTACATAATGTAACAAATGAGAACCATATAGAGAGGCTTTGTCACATGTTTTTTGTCACATATTCATTGTAATCATAAGTTTTTAGTGTTGCTAACTTCAGCAGAGCAGAAATACAAATCAAGTGCTCGCACAAAGCCAGCGAGTGTGGACAAGAACAAAGTCCATTAATAGTGAGGATGGTAATGACAGTAACTTTTTTTAACAATGTCTCTCACGCACACAAACACACACACAAAACTTCCAAACGGGTCTAGTTATGTCTCTCCGGCCTTTGTGGGGCCCGTGAGCCCAATTATCAGGCCGCTTTAATTACATTTTCTCCTGCATTGAAGCAAATTGTTGATCTGGCAAGAGTTTCCTTTGTGTTGTTTGTCTCTTTTCTTTGCTCTTGTGTGTCTTTCTTTCTCGAGTCAGGCCAAGAGGCTCAATTGAACGTTGTTGTCTTTTGAAACGGTGAATTGAAAGTCTCCAGCGGTAGTGAAGGGGACTCTGCCTGTGTTTTCTTTGCTTTGGCACCTATTAAAACAGACAATAGGCAAATGGACTGGAGTGATGTGAAGAGGCTAGATGCCTGCCTCTCTGCACTAAGTTGCAGTGCACCAATTAAGTGCATAATGCATTCAGTGTCTCCAGCAGGTGCAGCGACGGCCACTGGCCCTCTGCAGTGGGGGTCCGGTGCATGGGAGCGTGCCTACGATTGACCTGCCTGCCTTTGTCATCTCTCTCTCTGTGCCTATCTCTTTCTTCCTCGCAGATTCGAGAAGTACAATAAGGATGGAGAGACCCTCTACGCGACGGTTGGCTACATGACAGTGTATAATTACTACGTATACCCAGACAAAACCAGACCACGTGTCAGGTAATTACTGAGGAAGCACGTGCCCACTATCGGCTTTATTCTAGGGAGGGAAAAAAAAGGAAAAGAAAATTACACATCTTTCTGTCCCTTGTCCCTGCATCTCCTAAATTACCGTCTCGTGTCTCTGGCGTGCCAGCCTCTCTCTGGGTATTATGGGAAGAGCGAATCCAGCATCGCCCACCCAAAATCCCGTTTTGCAAACGAGTCTAATGTATTGATTGGCATGAAACGTGCTAACGTTTCATTACGTTGGACACAACTGAGTGAACAGTATAACCTCTCAGAGATTGGTGATATCATTGGATACTGTATTTAAGAGCATTTTGTGTTGCTGATGAAGAAAGCATCACGGTCTACGGCGGCGGTGGTTTACAGGTGGTCACGCGCAGCAGGGGATTAACAATGTTAAAGCTGTATTATTCTGTATAGTTAGGATTGTAAAATTAACAGGATTATCATCTTTTAAAAGAAAGTCACTTTTACAAATATTTATTATTTCAATATAAAAGTGCCCGGTGGATATTCAAAAGAAAAGGTTTCAACAGAAAAAGGGAAACAATATTTTATATACAACTTATATTTTACAGCCTTTCAACTACGTTTAATGTTTGGTTATTCATATAAATGCAAGGTGTTATGCATTTATATAGAACTCTATTTTACCATTCACACTATGTCATGTCATCTATGTTCAGTTCATGGTCATTTTTATTGATTATAATGACATTTTGGGTCACCCTCACTTCTTTAGGGTCCCAAAGCAAAAGCATTGGGGAAGATCATGTCTATAGTGTCAGTTTCAGTATATTCTGTAAAGTCACGAGTGTAGTGTGCAATCTGAAGGGTGCTGGAGTTGTAGCGGTGCTTACTTTTTCAAACCAGTTGCTTAAAGGCTCAAGAGTTCTAACATTAAATTTGTATTGTGCTGCATGCTCTTGTGTGCGGGGCCACTAAAGCTTTTGTGTGTGTGTGTGTGTGCTCGCAGCCAGATGCTGATCTTGCCGCCATTCCAGGGAGAAGGCCACGGGGCTCAGCTCCTCGAGACTGTCCACAAATACTACTGCAGTTCCCCTAAAGTTCAGGACATCACAGGTATGAAGTCGAATTTGTTCTGTCCATCTGTCTTTTTGTCAGCCGTCATTCCCATGCTCTCTAGATATCAGCGTTGATAAATGTTTGTAAACTGGAGTTTGTTTATTTACAATTTATTATAAAGATTGCTGGTCTGGACCACACAAGATAAAATTAAACTCTGCTGAATTTCTACCATTAATGCAGAGCTAACCCGTGTATTTATTTAATGTATATACTGTGTATATTTATTTTTTTAAACCAGGACTATGTCTTCGTTAAGTAAATATTTAAGTCACTTTTATAAAAATGACTTGGAAAAACCTTACTGGTGTTCATCTTGAGACAAAACAATGACACTGATATATTTGAAGGTACGTCGGGGCATGTTATTATCAGTTAAGACACCTCAAACATTCATTATTGTCTGGGACTAGCCTTAAGCCTTGTCTGTGACACCCGGCAATGATGTGTCTTATTTTGTGTCTGTTTTATTGTTCAATTGTTAAATGTTAAATTTATGATTCATTTACATTTATTCAATAAGCAGACACTTTTATTCAAAGCAACTCGCGTATGAGGAAGCATTAAACATTTTTCCTTTGAAACACTTTTAAAAGAAAATTATGTCATCGTTTGCTCACCCTCTTCTCATTTCATACCTGTGTGACTTTCTTTCTTCTGCAGAACACAAAAGAAGATATTCTGAAAATGTTGGTAACAGAAAACCGTTGGTCCCCATTAACTTGCATGGGTTTTGTGTCCATACAGTAGAAGTCAATGGGGACCAGCGGTTTTACGTGTGGTATTTGGCATTCTTTACAAAAGATATTCTGTGTGTGAAAGAGAGCGAGGGCAAAGTGTTGTGAAATTCTTTTAAGGCAGTCGTTGCTATAGAGTTGCTTTGGGTTCAGTGTTGGGGAGGTGAAGGGATGTGATGTTAATTGCAGGCCGTTGGCTGCTGAAATGTGCTGGCCACATGCTGCCACTCACTCACCCCCTCAACAAAGACACAGTTATTCAGAAAGAGAGAGAGAGAGAGACACCACACTAAACCACTACTGATCTCTATCCACCGCTTACAACTTTCCTAATGTCTCTCTGGTGCTGTGTGTACACACATAACATTTTGTTTGGTTTATCTGTAGTAGTCAGTAAAAATTGTTCGTCTTTCTTCCTAGAAACAAAAAAAGCCCCTTTCCATTTATGTATAGTAGGGCTGTGCAATATATTGAAATAACGCAGATGTGCATATCGCAATGGTTTGCAATAAATGAGCTTTTTAATTATTCAAAAGGTTATGTATGGTCAAAGTTTTAGGTTGATGGGGATAGTAGTTGGGACAGTTGTTGGGATAGATCGTTGGGATATACGTGCGTGCGAATGTTAGCGTGCATATACTCTGACACAAATCAATCAACAATCCGCAACGCAAAGCTTTCAAAGATGAGCCATAAGTAGCTGCTGCTGACGATTTAATGCCAAAACGAAGAAGCATCTCAAAGATATGTCAGTATTTTTCAGCAGTCTTTCAGAGCTTGTAGTGATGCTTTCTTTTTACTAAAAAAATGTGTACATATGTTGGTTATATATTATTTTTATATATTTTAATACAATTTAAATTGATTTTAGAAAAATAAATATTGTATCCATATCGAATATCGCATTATTTAGCATGCTATCGCATTTTTCCTCAATATCATGCAGCCCTATGCCCCCAAATGGGATTAAAACACTATAAGTGTTCCATAACAGAGTCCACATGTATAATAATAATCAGCATTAGCAACCATAACCTCCTGTTTTATAAACAATGGTGTTGCTTCATAAGACTTGCAATATAATACACCGTTCAACCTTCATCATGGAAATGTATACATTCTGCTAAGTATTCTGCTCATTGTTAGACAATTAAGGTTTGAAATAACACAAAAGTTATGTGAAATGATGTTACTTTTATCCTCTAAAACCTTCCATAATCCTCTGTTTCTAGCGGAAGATCCATCAGAAAACTATGTGAAGCTGAGAGACTTTGTTTTAGTGAAGCTGTGTTTGAGTCTACAGTCCTTCTCCAGTGAGAAACTCTCGCAAGGTTTCAGTGACGAGATGGTGTCTGAAGCCAGAGAGAAACTTAAAATCAACAAGGTAACAGCTTTATTCTACTTCATCGTGTAGTATTCGGTCAATTTTTGAAAGACATTGTAGAGAGGGAAAAGGAATAAAGGGGAATGGGACATTACTTAAATCACTTGTATTCAGTCGTGACAGACGCTTTTTCACGCTTTTGCATTACATTTCACATAGAACAAATGATATCATTAAGTAATCTTTAAAATGCATTATAATTTGTACTGCATTTTAGTTTTCTGCATTTTAGTTTTCTGCATTTTAAATCTTGACAACTGTGGTCAGTTGATCATTTAAGCCCTTTCAGAGCAAATCAATGCATTTTCAGATGTACATTAAACGTAGTTGAAAGGCTGAAAAATATAAGTTGTATATAAAAGATCGTTTGCCTTTTCTCTGTTGAAACCTTTTCTTTTGAATATCCAACGGGCGCTTTTATATTTAAATAATAAAAGAAGCCAATAAATTGACTCGCTCAGTCAAAGCATTTATATACAGAGGTAATGGCATTGCACGGACAGGCTTTTAGGTACACATAAAATCCCCTTGAAGGTAGGAGCGAGCATCCGTTTCCTTTAAAGGTCGTTGGCCATTAGCAGCTAGCAAGTGGGAGTGGGCCTAACAGTGACCCCTGTGGGACTCCTCTCTCTCCGCTCTGGTCACTCTCTAACGACTCCAATTATAACCCAGCATCCCCTTTTTTTTCCCACAATCCCCTCTGCTCGTTTTGTTTGCGAGTGATTATCTCAGGGTGGTGCCTGTGGCATGGCAAGGCAAAATGCTTGGCTCTCCATACTATTGTGGTGTGAGCTGCATGAGGTATAGAGGACCCCCGGAGGCATGGTTATAGAAAAAGTCATGGTTACAGACTCACCAGCACTGGAATCCCAGAATAAAAAGGGATTTAGATCCAGAGTAACCGACAGGGTTAAAGTTTTCATTTTCTTTTGCTGGTACATTTGTACTGTGTATTTTAGAGCTTTGCATTGCCTGCATTACCGATGTGTTTCCCTTTCGTTTGTATACATACTAATGGACAGTTGCTGTCTTTAGACATTACGTTAATAAACCAGAATATTCCTTCAAGGAAACAAACACTTTCTTGTTTTTCTACTGTTTCTCTCTTAGAAACATGCGCGACGTGTTTACGAAATCCTGCGTCTCAGAAACACAGACATGAGCAACGAAGAGAAGGCCAGAGAGTTTCGCCTGGAGGTGAAGAAAAGACTCTACGGACCCTACAGGGTAAGTGTGTGTTTAAAGATCTGCACGTACCTGCAGTGTTTTGAAGCAGCTTGGATGGCTGCAGTCTGTCTTGCACACATTGTCATGTTTAACCCTCATACATGCATTAATAAAGCAGTTAGAGCTTGAGCACAGTGTACTGTACATAGATTACAACGAACAACAAAACAAGTGAAGCCCATCCAAAATAAACCCTAATGTTTTTATCAACTGTGACTGCCAGGATTGGCCCGCTTGTGTGAAATTCTCTTAACAGCACAGTTCAAACTTCGAAATGTGAAATGAAGCTTTTTTTTACTACAAAGAGAACCGGTCTGATTTGCACAGTTATATTAATGTGCTCCAAGAAACGGAAGAAAAACTGAAGTCTTTCAGTGCTCCTGTTGGAACGTTCTGCGGCCTTTGTCTGGTGTAATTTATTCATTGAGTGGTGTGAATCGTTCCTGCCGTTTCCTGTGTGATCCTCTCACGCGGTGTTAAGAGCGCGAGGGACCCGAGGGCTTGGTTCGGGTTTGTTTGAGGGTATAATGGTTCACACCGGGCGGCAGCCGCAGTCTCCACATCCACCCCACGAGCTCCATTCACAACAAGTGTCATTATTACAGATTTGCATCTGATTTAAACGGAGCCATTTAGCAGGGAGAATGCAGCAGCACCCAGTCACCTGCATGCTCTCTCTCTCTCTCTCTCTCTCTCTCTCTCTCTCTTTCTCTCTCTCTCTTTAGCTCACATTTTGGGATCTTGACAGCTTCTTTCATTGTGTGGAAAAGAGCAGCACTAACATTTTTAAGAATTATTCCTTAAGTGAAAGTCCAAGATTTGGAACAATGAAGAATTAAGTATGAAATCTATTTTGGAGTGAAGTATAACAAATGAATTCTGAGCATTGTTCTGTGGTTGTGGATTCCGAGCAGGCCTAGTTATTCTCGATCTTTTCATATTCTCAATGACTTAACCACTTTGGCTGTTTGTGTCTTTGTTCTCTATGGAAATTGTGATGACATTGGTGGATGTGTAGCAGATAGTGTTAGTCGATATGTAGCGTAGCAGGGCTTTGATACCAAAACCCCAGCAGTTTTAATGTGTTGGATCAGAACCATTCTCGTCATGACACTGTCCAGAACAGAAAAGCTTGACGGCAGAATAACCACACACCAGACCAAAGAGCCGGAGAGAAAAACATGAGATTGGACAGGATGTAGAGCTGGATCTGCACACCACATGTCTTTCTCTCACTCGTTTTCTGATTTTCTCCTCTTCACATTCGCTTTGTGTGTGTGTGTGTGTGTGTGTACAGGTGTTACCTATACTTAAATGATTATTTTAATTGTAGCAATGTCAACAGGTTCGTGTGAGTTTGGGTTTAGGAGATAGCAAAGATCATTAGCCTCACAAAATGGAAGTGTTTGAGATTTCCTTACTAATGTATTAATACAAACCAGTGGGGATTCACTCACTGACTCATTTATTTATTTAAATTAACAATACTGGGTTTTTAGGAGGATCTATTAACAGAAATGCAGAGACCTTACATACACCATTGTGTTTCTAATACCTTAGAATAAACTGTTTATATCTAAATACAGAGTGGCTTTACATACATTGAATTCGCCGCCATGTTTTGTACATCAGTTCTAAACGGACAAACAACTCTACAACGCGTGTTTCCTCTCCCCTGCGGTATCGTGGTGAAACGGATCGTACTCTACGGTTCGGAATGCATGTGACCCACAGATTAAATGTAAGTTTATTCTTCATTGTGTAAGAGTGTAAAATGCGCTCTCTCTACAATTTTAGCGCGCTCTCGCTCTCTCTCTCTCCAGTATCTGGACGAGTACAATATTAAAGCTGTTCCAGATAAACAATGACGCTCAAAACTGCTCCGTTACACAGCTAATATTACAACAAAAACAACAATATATCTTTGTTTTTACAAACAGAAAAACCAATGTTGCTGCAACATACTGATCTGAATCAAAACAGCCTCCTCAGGGATGATTTTAAGACGATCTTTCTCTCCAACGACTCTGCTGGAAAGTATCTCCATAGATGTCTATGAGTATCTCTGCTAAAAGCCATAGTACCGCGGGTCCTAATGCGTCTCTGCTGGAAAGACTTTATAATATTAGCACAGGTCATTGCTCCTGCCTGACTTTTATCATTCTTTGTACACTTAAAATCCTCATACCTTTTGATGTAATAAATAAGACATCGCTCTTTCTAGAGTCTTTCTAATGCCCGCATGATCTATTCCCTGCATCTACATTAGAACAACATCTTTTTGTACTTTGCTGGCGTGTTTAGACTGAGAGATTCTTGCAAATCTGTAATACAACACTAGTGGCCACTGTAAATCAAAATCTGCGCCTGTAAATAACACACACACGCTTTGTCATGTCTTTAGTGCCTGATTGACTAAAGAACTCATGCAAATTAGGTACCAGTACACAAACACATTAAATTAGTGTGACGTGCATAAGCATTTGTCCGTCTTGTAGGCTGGTTGTACGTGTTTTGTTGTGGAGCTGAAGACTCGCGTGATCTGGCGGACTGTACTGAGACTGTACAGCGTCACATCACCAATGCAGTCCAGACACCTGAATCATCTGTGTAAAATGCTGAAAGAATGCTGGACCGCATGCGCGTCTGGACGTGCGCTTGGTTAGGCTGCTCTGATGAATTACTGCTGCCACGGTCAATAGAAAACATACACAAACATCTCGCTTAAAACTAAATTCTTTAACCATTTGCACCAGGCAAATGGTGCTGACTTCTGTAAGGCATATTCCGTTTGAAAAGGATTATTCATGAAGCACAAGCAAAACACATTTGTGTAACCGCTCTCAAAACCATTCTTGTGTAAATTGTCGAGGTGCATTAAATCAAATAATAATTGTAGATTCATAAACTGTTGATCTTTCAAACGGAATAATAATGAAATAATGAACCTCGTCTCTGAACTGAAATTCTGTTTGTGTTTAATAAATGAAGCCCGCAGCACAAATCCTGTGCATGAATAAACCACATTGTGATTATAGTGAATGAGAGGCGAGCAGACAAAAGTAGTACTACAGTTTCGTGAATTCACATTTAATTTGTGTTTCTGAATCTAAATATAGGAGAAGTATGTGTGTTTTGTTACTCTTGGTGCAGTTCCAGTCTCCCAGCATACTTACAGACCTGCTACTCTTTTCTTTCTCATCTCTTTCTCTCGCTTTATTTTGATACGTGATGAAGTTTAGCTGTGATGTAATCAGTTTTGCCCTGGAGTCTTGGATGGGATCGGGTGTGCTGGATTGCATCTCATTTCTCCTGCGCTGTGCTGACACCTGTGTGTTTTTTGCCCAATGTGTGTAGAAGAACCAACGTGAGCTGACCAAAATGCAGAAATGTTTGAGGCCCGAGGAGTTGGCGTCCCAGGTCAACCAGATGGACACGAGACTGCAACACGAGGAGCTAGAGAAGAGCTACCAGGATGTGCTGGTGGATTATCGCAGAGTCCTGGAGCGACTGGCTCAGGCGTAAACAAACAAACAAATATACTGAGAGAGTCCTGCAGAGACTGGCCGCGACATCAACACAAACACAGCTCTGTGTTGACATTCTGTTCTGTTTTCACACTGTATTAATACGATACAGCTGCATTTGTTTTGGGTGACCGTTCATTTAATCTGACACGATTATCGGTCTACCATGGAGCTAAACGGAAGATTTTTGGAGCTGTTGTATTATTATTTCTTCAACCTAATGTTTTTCATAAAATGTAAAAATGTAGATTTTGAAGCACTTCCTTTGAGGAAAAATAAACGTTTTGTATATTGCTCAAATGTCTCGATTGTGCCATCTCTATTGGTTAAAAAGGAGCCTCATTATTGTTTAGTGCTGTTTTATATGAAAAATTCTTATATTTTCAGTGACATGGTTATGACAATAATTCATCCTGACAACATTTATCAGTCAGATACACCAATATTTTACTTTATGGTATGATATTGATAATTTTTATATGATGAAAATATTTGTTGATCTTTTTAATAATTAATGATAAAGAAATGTAATCCAGTGTAAAGGGACCATTGAATTTGATCTTATAACAATCTTGCAACCGATATATATTATATTATTTATTAGCAGCGTGAAATGGCGACAACAGTTTTTTACATGTTTTATATTTTTTTAAATCCTTTTTCCAAAAACATTTTACCGAAGCATTTATTAAATAATAATCATTAATGATAAACTCATTCTGTGATTGAATGAAGGGTAAATTGTGTCACATTTTTGGGGCATTTATTGTGTAGGGGTGCTCACATAGAGCAAATATCATGTGTTCGTTGTTAATAGAGAATGTTTAAAACTACACACTTAGCTTACATGAAACTATACAGGGTTTAAAACTCTGATCATTCACTGTAAGTCAAATGTACAAGTATAAATCGGTACCCTCTCTCAGTTAATGCATCTTCTGATTGCGTTGAGCTCTGAGTGTTTGGCTAATGGCCGTAACACACAAGCCCTTCCTGTGCCACGCCGACCACTCACGCTGATTCCATGGATGAATTACCATCCTTATCCTTCGGTTAAAAAATGAAGGTCTAGAGGTTAATTTTCATTTGTCATCCTCTTTAAATGTGAGAAGTTAAGCCCAGAACTCTTGACCGTGTCGGATATTAATTGCACGCTCTCATGTTCTTCTAGTATCTAGTTCATATCAAGACCTCTAGTCTAAATCCAAAAAGAGAAAAATGTGTGTGGTTGGAGAATCTAATCATGTGTTGCATTGTAATGATGGAACATTTCGCCAGTAGACATTTGTGTAAGAACAGAAGCGTGATCCTGTGTGCTTGAGATGTTTAGACCAACATCTGTTCTCCGACTCCATTTTGAAATGAAATGTAGGAGTTCACCCAAAAATGTAAATACTGTCATCAAACCTGTGAAAGTTTGGTTGTTCTGCTCAACACAAAGGAAGATTTTTGGAACAGTTCTCAGGCTCTTTTGATTTCCATAAGGAAAAAACTACCATGGTTGTCAATAGTGCCCCGGAACGGTTTTGTTTACCACATTCTTCAAAATCTCTTATTTTTCATTTCGTACATTTTAAATAAAGACCTAATTTTCAATTTTGGGCGAAGCATCCCTTTATCACATGGTCGGGACAACAACCCAGCACAGGTTATTTTATAACTCAGCAGTTGGTTTTATTCAAATTTTACCCAACCGTGAGTCAAAAGCGATGTAGAATCTAAAGACATGTTATTCTAAACACATTTGATTTTCTTTATTGTTTAAAGCACAGTATACAGTATAGAACCACAATAGCGTCATAGTTTGACCGCTAGAACTAGTCTGACAATAACCAGCTTAACCAGCCTGTGCTGTCACCAGTCTATTACCACAGAAACAGAGCAGCTTTGTTGTCTTTCTTATTTACCCTGTACTTTGTATTTAAAGCTACAGCCATTTACTTCTGCTATTTTCTTGATATTTGAAGAGTGTGTTCTAAAACACGACACTTAAATGCTTATATTAGCGATACATAACACTCACGAAGCGGCTGACAGTGTGTGTGTATTTGGGGAAAATAACTGTGTTTTTGGAGGCATCACTCTGAGTGCTGTGCAAAGCGTAATATGTGCTTGTATTGCAAGGTTTCCCCGACTGCAGTCACTCAAAGCGTCGAGCCGCTGGGAGCCCAGCACAGACAGACAGCAGAGAGAAGCCCGTTCAGATAAATCATACTACAGACAGAGGCTTTTGTGTTTTATTCTAGAAGGATCCGTCATCGAAGTCAGAATCGCTGTCTGTCAGTCGGTTAGATTACAGGAATCTGTCTGTCTCTCTTTTGCCATTAGCACAGTTTTTTTCCCTGTGCTTACTCGAACTTTAAAACATTCATAATGGCTATCAATGCTAAAAGTGTGTTTGAGGTAAACCACTTTTAAGATCTCAAAAAATATGTCATCACGAAACTGTGTATGTGAACCAGAAATGAATTTGAAACTGGTGGCCCAGAAATGTTTGCTAAATTCTTAAAAAAAAAAAAAAATTCTAATATGGTTGTCAATGGTGCCCCAGAAATCTCAATTGCTGACATGCATCCAAATATCTTTCTTTGTGTTCAACAGAACAAAGGCATTTATACAGATTTGGAATAACTTGCGGATGAGTATTTCGTGACAGAAGTTTTATTTTTGGATGAACTATCCATTTACATTTATGCATTTAGGCATTTGGCAGACGCTTTTATCCAAAGCGACTTAAATTGCTTTATCCTATACACTATACATAGGTATTTGCAATCCCCTGGGATCGAACCCACAACATTGCGCTCTTACCACTGAGCTACAGGAAAGCCTATCCCTTTAACAATGTCACATGCTGAGTTTAGATCTGTCAAGTCTGCTTATTATTGACAATCTCAATATGAACTCGAAACAATTCTCATCAAATTTGCCAAAATCCAGTTTATAGACTAAAATGATACATAAAAACACTAGTGTTGACACCATTAATGCTTCTGAACTTTGGAAGAGCATTTCCTCAACCTACTTCTCAACGGAGCGTATAATAATAATTTAGTAAGGCCTATAATTTGAGCTGTTGGGTAGGATTTAAGTTGGGTAGATGCAAAAGGTGCAGATTGCTTGTTTTAAGCTGAGATAGAAAAAAAGTCATTAACAATTGAATAATAACAGGAAAACAATGTTTATTCGTTAAAATAAAGTAACTTGTTGAATTCTTTCACTTGGTTTCTATGTGAAGATGGCAGGAAGTAACCATTCAACCACATGCAGTAAATTACTGCAGTAACATATAACCAGAAATTCACTTGAAACACAACAAAATGACATGGAAACAAGTGCTCCCATTTCTAGGCTTCTTTGGCCTTGTGTACGGTGTTCTGAATAGAGTTTTAAGGTGTGTGTGCGTGTTACTGTATATGTTGACCAGCATATTCCGGTGACAGACAGCGTTTCCCTCTGTAATAATGACTGATTGAAACTTTCAGTCTTGAGTTTTGAATCTCTGGTTACGTGACTTGGCACGCAACCCTATGCCTCTCGTTACCTGCTGGCGCCTCCGTATTCCCGTCCTGAGACAGGGCGAAGCGTTTGGAACTCATCCCAGCCGTCCGCAGAATCCTCACAAACCCGATACCTCTCCTTTGGAATCCCGCCGTCTCAGTCGCAGAATTCCCAGGGGGCGGGAGAGACAGACGCGCTGTATTCGGTCCGTTCTTATCGTGTTCCCAGACTTTTGTCTCTGTGAGCGGCCTCTCATGCCTGAGGGACAGCAGTCCTCCTCCAACTTGCTCTTTTTCTCCTTTAATTGAGACCTTCTTAAAGATACCCTTTGACATGCTGACAAGCCGAACCCAAACACGGTTAAAGAAACCACGTTTGACATCCTTTAATTGCGTGTGCCAGCAAAAGACTGATTACGAGGGGTGAGGGGGGTTCAGGTGGACAGGTTGTGCTGTTACCCTGAGACGTCTGATGTGTGTGTATGTGTGAGTGTGTGTTTGTGTGTGTGTAAAACCCTGGGACCTCCAGGGAATATCATGCTATGTAAACATATACAAACACACACACCTGACTCTACCTGTTACAGGTGTTTTTCTGTCAAAGGTTCAGTTTAGATTTAAATGACTTCTGGGCTGTGTAACGTGATCAAGTCATAACATTGAATATCATGAACCAAACAAAACCATGGAGAATGTAAAAAAAACTCAAGCAACAAATGTTTAAAGTGTCCAGGCATTTGTATTTCATTAAAATAAATTGTTTTCATAACCTGGGGTTCCCTCTAAACGTGAAGCGGATCTTTTGAAAGATGAGGTAACAAAAGCAGTTTCTGCCAATCTCCTAATAATCTTGAGTACCTTTACAGTATTATTGGATACTTAGTATCTTAAAAGAGTATTTAGTTTGATCAAATTTATAAAAGAGAGATCGGTTGTATGATTAATTCTGGAAAAAGTCGAGCTACTGGAGGCGCGCAGTTGAGTTACCAAACAAACACAGCTAAACTTCTGTCAGCCGAGTGAAGTGGCATTGATGGGCATGCTCTTTGTCTCAGGCATGCGCGTGGGCATGTTCTTTCGCTTAACAGTGGACACGTGGGCATGCTTTTCCTGGAGAATTGTCCACTAAGGGATTACAAACCCTTGTTACAAAATGGGAATTCATGTTTGAAAAAAACTTTCCGAAACCTATACGAACCCTGAAGGAGTGAATCGAGCACAGAAGTACTGTGTATATTACTATAATACTGTAAATATTTTGTACATACTGCAGTTTGTTAATGGAGGTTTTAAATACTCCAACAAGAAGTTGGAGTATTTAGACCATTAGAATAGTCAATACGTGAAAAAAACAAATAATTGATCAACCTCTCAGCAACTGAAAAGGACAACAAAGGACGTAAGCGAGCTATATTTCTCAGATGGAAAAAGTTTCTTGGAAACTCCAAGGCAGCTCCATCGATAGATAAAGTCACAGAGCCTGTATTTTGCATCTGATGGGGAGTGCCAATGGGCATAACATCGGTTTTGGAGCCGTTAAGAAACAGAAAATTATCAGACATCCAGTTCTTGATCACAGCGCATTTTGACCTGGTCTTGAATGAATATAAATCTGTGTGTCATCAGCATAATAATTATAATTAAGATTAAGAGATCTTAAGTAGTTCACCTGGTGGATAGATTTATATATATATATATATATGCTGAAGAGTAAGGGACCCAACACTGACCCCTGTGGGACACCAGTATACTGTATATAGGACCAACCTTAGGTCTAAAGCCACCCATACACACAAATTGCCTGCAGTCAGTAAGATAAGACCTGTACCAGTCAAGGACTGTCTGACAATTCAAATACAGATTCAAGATGGTTAAGGAGCAATACAGGGGCAATGGTATCGAAGGCTGATTTCTATTTACTACATTCTAAATAAAAGGTGCTATCTAGCACTAAAAGTAGTTCTTGGCTCGTATTATTATTAAAGGGACCTTTTTTTGTATATAAAATTGTGTAGTTCATTGTTATAAGAGAGATACGTTCCATACAGAAATGATACTGTAAGAAAGCACTTGTTCACTGTGCATCTGGTTATAATGATTGACATTGATTGAACGGTCGCAGTTCTCTGCTTGTTATTTTTTGTCACTCATGATGTATGTCGGTAGTGCTGAGACTACAAACAATCCCATCCTGAATCGTGGCTTCGTAACGCTCAGGTTTCCACCTCCAAACCTCCTTCCTGCCAGTGAGGCGTGGCAAAACTTTCAAACTGTATGTCATGCCAATCCATCGAGCTTATTTGTTACTTGATTTGTTCGCTTGTTTAATGTGTTGTTCTTTTAATTGACATGAACAAATGAGCTGATGTTGTTAGGCTGAGCGAGCCGTTGAGTGACCTTCGCTCACGGGCGACTTTGTGCTTTTGTTTCTCATATGCTTAAACCGCTCGTCCATAGTTCAGGCCATCGGAAAGTACTGTAGGAGCGATTTCTTTTTGAGCCCCTCGGGAGGAGGCTGTCTCTCTACACCCAGAGCGCAATTCAAACTGCAGCAGAATACCAGTATGTTAAAACAAAACCAGTTTCCTTTTGGCACTCATTAAGTGGCGAGAGTGATGTATTTTACCATAAAAATGGTGATTGGCTCACCATGCAGTGAACCAACATTTGCATCATTTTTAAACAAGTGAATTTCTGTCTGAAAGAAAAAAGAAACATTTGATGGAAATTGGAGCAGCTCAGCGAGATTTGTTTGCAACTGGCCCAGAAATAAATCAGATGTAGATGCGGTCCAGCGTGGAGACATTAATCTCTTGAATCTAAGAAACGGCAGGCGCAAAGGAGGTCTGGCAGACTGCTATTAAAACAGCGCTGGAGTCTGTGTGGTTTGATCGGAAACTGTGGCCAAGCACGGAGATAAGATGACGGATTGCACAGATGTGTATGAGAGATAGTATCAGGACAGGGAGACAGTCAGTGATGTTTACAGGTGATGGATCTGTTCAGAGCCCTCTGCTAATTTTGTTTCTTCAACATACATCTGAATTAATCTTCTGTGCAGATTGATCACTGGTGCATTTTCATACTGCATGTAAATAGTGTTGTTTCTATATTCATTTGTAGGAGCTAAAACAGAAGAACTTATTTCTTTCCCTTAGTTCCTTAATTCAGTAATAAAGCAATAGCTCACTCGAAAATTAATATGACCCCCTTATTACTTATCCACAATCTCATTTGTTCTCATTTGATTCTCTTACAAATTCAAAACGTATATCCGAATTTAAAATGTATGCCATATAAATCACATGCCAAAAAAATCACTGTATGGTAATCATAAATAGTTTTCATAAATAACTCTATCTTTCCTAAAGAATAAGAGAAAATTAACAATATTATCTATTTTTAACCTGCGGCGCAAGGAACTTATAACATCACATGATCAAGATTGATGTAATACTACTTATCAAAAAAACGTTTGAAAACATTTTTGTTCATGGAAATTAAATTCAATTTTGACGTGAAACACTTAACTAAAGGACACACAAAAATAAACTTAAATAAATTTGAAGCATTAAAATAATAATAATAAACAATAACATTAACAAAACTAAAATAATAATGTATTTATCTTATATAGCAACATAAACAAATCAATTATACAATTACAAAAGCATATAACAAAATTGCTAAAACTTTAAGTAAAAATAACATCAAATACAAAAATAAAAGCCAATTTGAAATATTTATAAAACTAAGTAAAAGTAAAATCAAAACTATAATAACTCTGCGTTCAACAAAACAGTTTTTTTTCAATGCTTGTATCCCCCAACTTGTAAACTTGTTTCCTTGAAATAAAGATCCAATCACAAGTTCTTGCTTAGTGTCTCTTAAAGTGGAAAGGTGATCAGGCCTCTTGAACACAAGTACAAGATGACCTTCTTCAATTCTTTAAATCTAGTTTACCCACAAGTTACCCTGCTTCTTTTGAATAAATTATGAAACCCCATTGCATGTTCATAATTTTGTCTTGTCTTGAAGTTTCTGGGAAAAGGTTTGTATTATGGATATAAATGGTTTGAAAATCCATATTTTATTTACAATTATTTACTTATGTGGAAAATATCTGTGTAAGAAAGCCAGTGATTAAAGTGTGATAAATCTGAATAATTTATTATGATAAAAAAACATATGATTGAATATATGCAGTTATATTTTGTTCTGGATGTTCATATTACAGTTGCCAAACAGCATGTTTATTTATTCTGTCAGCCAGCAGGACATTGAAACCAGTGATCACATCATGTAAAAACATCAATTGTTTCCTTTTACGTTTTTTAGATTTTAATTAATTATAATACAGTTTACTTATTTACTAATGAACTATAATATATATTTTAAACAAAAGTGTTATTGTATATTTCTAAGTATTTAAGAGAGATGTTGGGTGTTTCAGACAGCCCGATCTTACTAAGAGAATAGGAATGTTGCCAAGACTGCGTGGAGACAACCTGAAGTTTCCCAGATGCTGAGAGCTAATTAGCCTGGAGTATTCCCATGATGCCGAGTGTGTGAGAAACCAGACGAGTGTGTGTCCCTGAGAGATCAGCACACTCCTGCACCTCAACCTTACAAGACTGGTCCTGTTTACATACTGCAAACACCTCTTTGGTATTTTCTTTACAATCCAACAGGGAGTTATTTCAGAGAGTGAGAAACTGTCATCCTATAATAGGCTTATTTCAGAAAGATGGTTCTGATGGGCTGTGAAGGCAAAGGAAAACAAATTTCATGGGAACCTTCTTTCTCTGGAAGAGTGTGTGTTGTTCTGTGGGAGTTTCAGTTTGAGGGTTTATTTAATTGACTTTTTCCATTAAAAACTTCTTCATCATCCGTCCTCCCCAAACCTGCGGCCGCTGACCGTCTGTCTGTACTGTAATTACACATCTCTCTGCTCTGACACACATTTCTGCTTCTGTCCCTGCTGGGCTTTTGTGCTCACAAATACTACAGTATGAAAAGGACTTTATTTGCAAGACTCCATTCACCCAGTGATGTTTGTCTTCGATCTGCGTCTGATCTCTCTGAATAAAAATGGATCTGCGCGTTTGGAATGGCATAGAATCAAATTCTTGTTTTTTCAAAATTGTTAAAGGCAGGATGACATGCTATGTCATGCATTCTGACTTCTTTTCGCCGTTGAACGCGCTGGCTTCTCATGCTTAACATGGTCAACTTGTTAAAAAACTAGTTGGACGTATGACGTAGTATTTCTGTGCTTGATACCCTCCCCCACCGATCCTATTCCTTTTATTTGGCAATTCTCCCGGAAAAAGCAAGCCCACGGCAAGGCAAAAGAGATCCTATCCGATGAGCTATAGGAAGACCCATTTATCAAGATTGGCTGCTCTGCGTCAAGATTGGCTGCGCTTTGGTCCTGCAGCTCGTTACTCTTGCGATAGTGAGAGAAGATGTGTGTTTGTTTGTACACTGCATTTCAGTGATGGATGTTATATATACGGTGGGTGTAATGCTGGATTTGGAGATTGTTTGAAACTGATAGATGGCGCGGTCCTGGCATCCTTTAGGATGCCGGTCATGAACCGCAAATGGTAAGTCAAACTAAGTCAGATGTCTGTGTTTTGCTGGCAATCGGTGCAATATGAGGTTGGCAGAAACTGTTATCCTACCTTTAATGATACCACATTTGCCAACACACTCTGAATTGTTGTGCCAGGTTGCATGGATGCTTGCATGGCCACTCCAAACTAATAGGCTTAAAAATGTTCATTTATAAAATTTTAATAATTGAACCTAGATTCACTTCCTTCGTGTTTTGTCTATGATTTCCTTTGGACAGTTTACGCGATGATTGATATTTTTTGTGCATTTTGGGTGGTTTTACATGGAGTGTAAACTTAATATCCCTTTTGAGAAGAATTTAAGGAGGCTTGGCAAAGAAATTAGACTTTGACCACTACTGTACTATGTGCAGTTTATTCAAGAGATGATAGCTGAACCTGAATTAAAGATTCAGTGAGGTCATGTACCCACATTTTTGCGCTATATATTTTTTTGTTGATCGTTTCATATTGCCGTGTGCAACACTGAATTATTCATTCCATTATGAAGACCGCAATGGTCTGATAACAGTAAAACTATCTGATGGCAGTTTGATCAGGCTGGTAAGTCGTCTTCAGAGTAAGATCACTTCAAGTGTGTTGAGAGGGTTATTGCCGTGGGAATCAGGGTGCTTAGGTAAGGTCTCCTAGCAACAGTCCAACCAGTTCTGGACTACAGATATGTGAAGTGCACTTTTGGCATCTAAAGCCCATAGGATAGTCCGTGCGGCACCTGCATGATGTCATTTTTGTCATTAGGAGGGTCCGCAGTCGTCCACACACCCTGTCCGTGTGCAGCCAGTTTTTGAGACGGTGCAGACGAAACATGTACAACAGCGCATGCGCAAGAAAAATGTAGAGTCGCCCGAGTCCCATTTTAAAAAAATAGAAAAAAACACAAATTAATTAAATGAATTTCATTGACGGCATAATTTATTTATTTTTATAAACATTTTGATAAATATCATGATTTTTTTGGGGTGCAGTGAAAATTTTATATTGTGACAGCCCTATGTCACTCATTAAAGAATTATTCATTCAAGCGATAATCAAAATTCTGTCATCATTTATTCACCCTAATGTCATTTAAAATCTGTTTATGACAAAGGAAGATATTTCGAGAAATGTCTCAGTGGTTTTGTGTCCATACAGTGAAAGTTCACGAGGGGGCAGTGTTGTTTGATTAGCAACATTCTACAAAATATCTTCTTTTGTGTTCTCCAGAAGATAAAAGTTATACAGCTTTGAAATAACGTGATTATTAAGCGATAAAATACTGTAAAATTTTTAGGGGAAGCCCTTTAAAATAATTGTATTAAATGAAGGACATTTTTTTCAGTTTTCTATGGGAAGGATGTAAAATGATGTTTTATACAGGTTGGTAAAGCACCTTGCCTGATCTCAGCTCTGAAGGTCATTTTTTGGCCTCCCTGCAGAATACAGAACAGGAAGTGATCAGAAACCTGGTGATCTGACATTTCCTCTCTCTCTCTGTCTTGCTCTTTGTCTCCGGGCTCTGGCTCGTTTCCAGACCTCTGCGCTCTGATGGCAGGTCAAGGCAGCGGTGACCTGCTCTCTGTGTGCTGAATGTTGTTAGTATTGGTGTTCTGTGCCCCGAGGGCAGCCTGTCATCCCGGGGTGGGGAGGAAACACAGAGGGCCGCTAGATCTCGGTGCTGGCTCACAGCTGTGCGGGTCTGGTGGTCCTAGAAGACCTCCACTCTCCTCTCTACACCTCCCTGGAGGGAGACCCGCTCCAACCAAATCAGAGGGAAAAACAGTCTAATCCTTTAAACATCTCATTCTGCTTTAGGCACAGAGAGAATTCACCGCATGTTGCTCCCTCGCGTATAGCATTTATGAATAATCATGACTTTTGATGAAACTTTGATATCAAGACTGTTACATGTCTTCAGTTTTTAAACTAGCTGGAGGTTTACGCAATCCAAACCCGAATCCAAATGGTCCCATGCCCCATCCCCTCAGACAGGTTCTGGAAGGATATTTCACAGCAGGACAAGGCTGTTTGTCGTTCAGATGTTTTCATATGGATTCGTTTGGGAGAAATGTGTCGAGACACCTGCGAGTCATGTGTGTTTGTCAGCTCGAGCACAGTTGCTCACTTCATTTCTCCTGCTGTGACCTCATATTCACATGAGATCCAGTTCTCCAATGGACGTGTTTGACTACATCATTTCCATGATTTAAGATTTCTCTGCCATTCGTTTATTTTTTTACACTTTTCATAAGACTACAATACAAGACTTTTCTCCGAAACTGAAGTCATATTGAGTTGGAAAGCATCTGTATCGTCCAATCTTGATCTGTTCTATTCCTGGCCGGGTGGGAGGGCATTCTCTGCTGTGTAAATAGGCTCGCAAATTGTGCATGGCCTTTGACTGAGTCTGTAATTGCATGCGTCTTGGAGTATTTTGCTTGGCGGGTTGGTGGGTCAGCCCTTGAACCAGCCCTGCTTCAGATGTGCTTCAAAAGTCTTCTTCATCTCTCTTCCATTTGCAAGGGGATTGACGACTTTGTCAGTGACATAACACCTGATAACCTGATCTTCACGCACATCTATACCTTCCATAGCTCCCATAATGCTTTCCACATGGCACCAATAGATTCATCAGGGACTTTTCCAATCATTTGTTGATGGCATTGAGAATACAGAGTGAACTTGCTCAACCGTTGCCCACCTCGGGCCAGCTACTCTTAGTCCAGTGCTCGACTTAATCCTCTAGTCTTGGTTATTTAACATGATCAGTCCTGATTTAGGTCTTTTGCATGTGTGGAATTCTAAAGATCGAATGTTTAGGATCATTTTGATGACCAAATGTTTGGGAATATTATTTTCTTTTGATCTTTGAGACTTTTCCCATATGATCCCACATACTTCTTGAGTGTAACGGGCATTCTAAACTGAAAATAGCTATTTAAGTGGCCCATTTTGAGGAAATGGTCCTGTTTTATTGAAAATGTCAACCCTGTCACATTAAGTTTCGAAATCTTTTTGAATATGTTCAGAGCATTCTTTGTGCCACATAATAATTCTAATTTACATTTATGCATTTGGCAGAGGCTTTTATCCAAAGCGACTTACATTGCATCATCCTATACATTTGTTTCTATGTGCAATCCCCTGGGACCGAACCTACGACCTTGACGTTGTTAGCTCCATGCCCTTACCACTGAGCCACAGGAAAGCTTAAAAACCTGTAAAAAATCCTCTTTTAAAAGTGTTTTTTAACTTTTCAACCCTGTTACATTTCAAATGTTTTCAGGTTGAATGTTTATTGCAAAACCTGTAACTCAGGCGTTCCCAAAGTAAAGTAGGCTCAGCACCACCCGGGGGGTCGCAAGATGATTTCCAGAAATCATTTTGTTATTATTAGGAATAGCATAATTAAACAACAAGTTTAACAAAACATAAAAAGATTAGTTAAGTTAAAAATAAAACCATCAAAATAAGAAGCCTTCAGCCTTTGGAATTTCCTTCGCCTCGATCGTGACCCCTGAGGAGATCAAGTCCATTTATAGCACCACGTTAAACCTTCCCATATGTGCACGCAGAATATTTTTCAGGCTTTAAATTTAGAATATTTGTATTTGTCTAAACGAAACGTTGGTTAATATCCACCAAAGACAACGCAGAGAGGCCAGCGGTGGAGGGCAGAGAAGCACGCAGTAAGAAAGGCCATCGTCTTCAGGTAGGCTGCGAAGCGACACCGACTTTTGCACAAAGAGGCACATCCATCAGCATTCCAATCAGTAAGATTACATTTGACCATCCGTAGTAATAGTTCATGGTTTATGTAGAACAACAAGTCAAATAATGAGTAAATGACTATAAAGTAATTTTATGTTAGACTGTGTTCTTTTGTGCGGATAGACCTAATAAGTGTATGTGCGCATTGTTTGTACACTTTACCCACCTCCGATGATAGTGGAGGTCTCGAGTCCCTGGCACTGTTATTTTAGGGGTCGCCGGCTGAAAAGTTTGGGAACCCCTTCTGTTACTAATAGTTTTATAAAAATAGACAATACGTTTATTTTTAATGTTAAACTAATGAATAGGGAATAATATATTCAGATAATATATTTGACAATAAAGCATGTTTTATTGGTTAATGCGCCAAATAAGGACTTCAATGATGCAGTATATTCATATTCAGTGATTTTTTTCATTCCTCATTTTTACTCTCTGTGTCATTGCACAAGGATTAAACAAATCTCAGCATCAGTCATTATGGAAACAAACACGCGTGTGAATGCAGTCTGTGTGGGTGTGGCTGATGGAGAGCTCAGCCGCTGATCTGTAGATATGCCACCCGCTCCACCCTGACTGATGGTGTAGCTCTATTAAATGGCCTGTGAAGATGATGCTTATTCTGGAGTCACGGCAGAAAACAGCAAAGCAAATAAACAGAAAAGAAGAAAGAGCAACATGTGGTTTTATTTCTGCTGTAACCTCTTAATTGGCTGCACACAGGGGGGAATCAAGATTTCAGACCAGTCTTTTAGTGAGAGGAGAAGGATTTATTTGACAAATGTCTGTCTTTTCTAAAGCTTATTTCTGGGCGAAAGCTTACTTAGCTTTCCACGTCAAGTGAAGTAACAGACTTAACACCAACAGACCGGAAAACAAATCATTTAAGCCACGTCTATGAATAACAGGCTTAACTGCAACCTCTATTAAAGTAAAATCATGAGTAAAGTGCTCTGAAACACTTCTGATCTGGAATTCTCTCTGAGATGTATATATATCACATATATACATATATATCACAAAAAATATATATATTTGATTCACCAAAGCTTGCATTCATCAATCGTAGGCTTACTGTACCTTACTTTCCCGAGTATTATGGGATACATGATACATGTAGTGTTCATAATAGGTATTGCTTATCCGATATGCTTGATGAAGGTTTTTCTTTTAGTAACCAAAATGACAGTTGATTGCAGTATTTTTAACACGAAGACCTGTTTGGCTGGAACCCAACACATCCAATACTTGATGGACCAATTTTGGCAAGTTTTCTCTCATCACATATGTCCTTTCTTTTTCAACAGAATTAGTAGTAGGCTATATCTAGCTTACAATACAAGGTGTTGAATTCTAACAAACTAAACGTTAAAAAGCCATTTGAAATAAAAAAAATCTTGTCAACACTTTTTTAATTAGCCGTTCACAACATAGTTGTTTCAACTGTTAAGCTATATGAGTGTGTCATTTAATTTTGTTGACTTAAATAAACATTAATGAATCTCTATAAAAAATAATGTGTCTGAGCCGATAGCCTATTGGGTAGTGCCTTGACATGTGGCCCGAATTCGATTCGCGTCTCATGGTCCTTTCCCAAACCCATCCCCTTCTCTCTCCCACTTCGCTTCCTGTCCTCTGTACCAAAAATCTGTACAATTCAAGTAAAAAACGGCCCCAAAAAATCTTAAAATATAATGTGAAGATAAGTCATTTTAGTAACAAACATTGATCTCCTGTATTCTTCTATATCAAGCAAATATAAACATTTATGCAATTAACATTAAATAGTTAAACTAAATATACTAGGGGAATCCTACATGAAACCAACTGTACAGTATTTGGGCACTCTTTATTTTAAGGACCAGTTCTTGGTTTGAATAAACTATTAACGACAACTTTGTTGATTATTTATAGTTAGTTAATTGTTAGGTTTAGGTATTGGGTGGATTAAGGATGTATAATAAGGTCATGCAGAATATATGCTTTATAAGTGCTTATAAACACCCAAAATGTGCATGATAATAAGCAACTTGTTAATAGTGAGAATCGGTCTTTCTACTAAAGTGTTACCTTTGTAAAAGTAAGGTTCAGAATTTGACGACGGTTAACTATAGTAAATACTAGAGTATACTTGAAGCAATTCTGTGAAAATGTCAACCTTACCATGAAAACAATATGGTTTTACCAAAGGTTCTATACTAACAGCACAGATGTCACCATTTTTGGGCTTCAACTACCCATGTCAGGTTTCTAAGCATTTGTTTTATTTTTAGTGCATGATTTTTTATAGTCAGGTAAAGTGTCATTTTC